>NC_060121.1:416678157-416981188 GCF_021461395.2 Schistocerca americana | reverse complement strand
TGCGAGTCGTTACGGCGTGATGGATGAGTCGCCGGCCGAGATAGCGGCGGCGCGGGAGCAGCCCCGGCAGCGGCTGAGCCGCCACCCGACAAAGGGGGCGTTTCGCAGCGGCCGCCCATCATCAGGTCAAAGCGCGCTCTTCACTTACGGCGGCGCGACCAAAATATGGCTCAAATCAGCACCACGTTTTCACTTTCAACTCCAATACTTCGCGAATTGCCTTTTTACACTTTATTTGCTTGTTATTATGTCCACTCTCCCTTCCACCCGTTTTCCTTCCCGCCATCATTAAGTGATCGTAAAGTGGAATTACCCTTTCAGTATTGATTACGGCGTAGGACATATCCGAGTTTGGGCTTGTCATTGCAGTATTCGGTCCGAGGACTGGTTTGACGCAGTTGTCCAAATCAGTCTGTTCAGCGCAAGGCTCTTCATCTTGTAAGCTTTTCATATACTCTGTGCCATTGAAAAAATCCAACTTTTCTGTACTGGAACAAAACGAGTAGTGAATAAGGTCCTTGAGTGCGGAATGTAACCTTTAGTGCGCTTGGTCACCAGTCAATTGTCTAGCGATGGGGCGTTCTTATTTCAAGCACAGCAGCCAGCAGTTGAGTTTATTGAGAAAGTGATTTGATATATGTTTGTGTGAGAGAAATTATCTGAAATCATTATGGAGACGAAAACTTGTTTCTAAGCCGGCCGGAGTGGCCGTGCGGTTCTAGGCGCTACAGTCTGGAACCGAGCGACCGCTCCGGTCGCAGGTTCGAATCCTGCCTCGGGCATGGATGTGTGTGATGTCTTTAGGTTGGTTAGGTTTAATTAGTTCTAAGTTCTAGGCGACTGATGACCTCAGCAGTTAAGTCGCATAGTGCTCAGAGCCATTTTGAACTTGTTTCTAAACGTATGTTATTGCTTCTATTGTCCGCCCCCGGTAGCTGAGTGGTCGCCGGCACGGTAGCTCAGCGAGAACTGGTTGGCCTCTGTTAAAAAAAAAAAAAAAAAAAAAAAAAAAAAAAAAAAAAAAAAAAAAAAAAAAAAACTGAGTGGAAGGATCAACAAACGAAATTGAACGGGTGTCATGTGACGTCCGGAACGACCAAACACAATGATTAAAAAAAATAGTGGTCAGTGTGACAGAATGTCAATCCTAAGGGCCCGGGTTCGATTCCCAGCTGGTCAGAGATTTTCTCCGCTCAGGGACTGGGTGTTGTGTTGTCCTAAACATAAACATTTCATCCTCATCGACGCGCAAGTCGCCGAAGTTGCGTCAAATCGAAAGAGTTGCACCAGGCGAACAGTCTACCCGACGGGAGGCCCTACTCAAACGACATTTATTTGTTAATTTATTGCTTCTATTTGATGGGGAAGACTTTTTGGAGGAATTCTTCAAGGTAACCAATGCGTGCAGAACTACTAACTGAAGGAAATGTTTACCTCTCAGATAACTAATTAATTTACAGTAAGTGTTAATTTGCTGTCTTTGTTTTCATTATATCACAAATAATGCAACTGATTAGAATGCCTGTAATCGTTGTACTGATAGAATTTCGCAATTGTTAGGGTCTTGTTATGTTGTACAGGCTTTTTAGACAATAATCAGAGTTCAATTTTTTAAGAACAACTTTCCTTTTAAGTAAAACCCTCCTTCATCATCCTTAGTAAAGTTTTGAATATTTTGTCGTTTGTGCATTGCACCTTACGTCACATGGAGCCAAACAACAGATTGTTTCTGAAAAAAAAAAAAAACTAACTTCGTAGAAAGTAGCTTGTTTTTTATTTCATTTTATTTTTTACCCGCTTCATTTGCTCATTTCTTTTTGATTCGGAGAACCTCACTACACCACACTCAAAACAACGTGTTGAGTATCAGGTAAGTTATTTTACACTGAAGAGCCAAAGAAACTGGTACACCTGACTAATATCGTATAGGGACTCCTCGAGCACGCAGAAGTGCTGCAGCACGACGTGACATGGACTCGACTAATGTCTCAAGTAGCGCTGGAGGGAATTGACACCATGAATCCAGCAGGGCTGTCCATAAATTCGTAAGAGTACGAGGGGACTGAGATCTTTTCTGAACAGCACGTCGCAAGCTTTTCAAGATATGCTCAATAATGTTCATGTCTGGGAAGTTTGGTGGCCAGTGGAAGTGTTTAAATTCAGAAGAGTGTCCCTGGAGCCACTCTGCAGCAATTCTGGACGTATGGGGTGTCGCATTGTCCTGCTGGAATTGCCCCAGTCCGACAGAATGGACAACGAACGTGAATGGATACAGGTATCAGACAGTAAGCTTACTTACGTATAACCTGTCAGAGCCGTATCTAGACGTATCAGGGGTTCCATATCACTCCAACTGCACACGGTCCACACCATTACAGAGCCTCCACCTGCTTGAACAGTCACCTGCTGACATGCAGGGTCCATGGATTCATGAGGTTGTCTCCATAACAGTACACGTCCATCCGCTCGATACAATTTGAAACGAGAATCGACCCTCGAGGCAATATGTTTCCAGTCATCAACACTCCAATGACAGTGCTAAGGGCCTAGGCGAGACGTAAAGCCTTGTGTCGAGCAGTCATCAAGGGTACACAAATGGGTCTTCGGCTCCAAAAGCCCATATCGATGATGTTTCGTTGAATGGTTCGCACGCTGACACTTGTTGATGGCATTGAAATCTGCAGCAATTTGCGGAAGAGTTGCACTTCTGTATGGGAATAGCCCAAAATCATCGCTGCCTCGGAGATGTTGTGTCCCATCGCTCGTACGCCGACTATAACACCACGTTCAAACTCATGTAAATCTTGATAACCTGCCATTGTAGCAGCAGCAACCAATCTAACTGCACCAGACTATTGTTGTCTTATAAAGGCGATTCCGACCGCAGCGCCATGTTCTGTTTACATATCTCCGTATTTGAATACGCATACCTATATAAGTTTCTTTGGCGATTCAGAGTATTTGAGAGCAGATCTCACTTTGCATTCTTATGAGGAAACAGTTCGTAGTCAGAATCATCAGGTGATGTGCTAAGTCAGCAGATTAATTTACAGTGAACAGTGTAGTTAATTTATAACAGTTATTTTTCTTCTGAGTTGACCAGTATTTTAATTTTGCGTACATTTCAAGTCATGTCACGTAATTTTCATAACGCAGTTCGATACTGAGCTTAAGTTAAATAATTTTTACTGAGTACACAATTGTTGGCATTTAATTAGATTAGTTTTCATTACATTAAATTGAGGATTCCACTAATTTTAAAGTTTTGTTTCACGACAATGTTCACATTCGCAACACAGTGCCAACCAACTTATATTTGAACCCACTTATTGTGGTCATACCTTGGTTTCCCGCCCTCACATACACAAACACTCTTGCCTCCATTAGCAAATTGAGAATTCATCAATGCCTCCTATCTGCCTAGCCCATTTTTTAGCCAAGTTGTACCATAAATTTAATTTCTTCCCCCGAATTCGTTTCAGTATCTTTCAATTAGTGTCTCGATCTACCCACCTAATCATTAACATTCATCTGTGGGACCGCATTTCAAAACTTTCTATTACCTTTTGGTCTGAATTGTTCATCGTTCATCTTTCACTTCCGTATAAGGCTGCCCTCGAGACAAATACCTTCATAAAGATTTCCGTACATCTATATTTATATTCTTTGTTAACAGGTTCTCTTCCACAAAACCACTCCTCTTGCTACTGTAGTACACACAGGAAATGGCAAGTCTTGTGAGTTCGAAACATAAAGGGAAACTTACAAGACAAGGGTACTGGCCACCTAGGCACGACAACAGACAGACCTTGGAGGGAGGTTACATAAAATAAGGTGTAAAAATAAGAGTGAAATAACTGCTGATAAGGAGCGAGCGTAAGGGGGGGATAAAAGTAATCAGTCTTCGTAAGGGGCATCTATAGGTCATGACAAACCTATAGCAGGCCTGAGACATGATCCAACGGCAGACACCTACCTTCCTCCATTCGGCCTCCAAAGGATAGTGCACAATGTCGTGTGACTAGGGCCGCCCGTCGGGTAGCCCGTTCGCCGGGTGCAAGTCTTTCGATTTGACGCCACTTACGCGACTTGCGTGTCGATGAGGATGAAATGATGATGATTAGGACAACACAACACCCAGTCCCTGAGCGGAGAAAATCTCCGACCCAAGCGGGAATCGAACCCGGGCCCTTAGGATTGACATTCTGTCACGCTGACCACTCAGCTACCGGGGGCGGACCATGCACAATTAGAGCCAATGAGACAACACGTTATGTCAGGGATTTTCAGGCACGAAGCTGAAACCCGAATAAAACTATGAATTAGGACACTGGGAGAGGTCTGTTGCAGTCAAAGCAGGAAGTTGGCAGTGGTATCAGCAGCCGAAGAGTGTAACCGGGCAGGGTTGGTTCAAATGGCTCTGAGCACTATGCGACTTAACTTCTGAGGTCACCAGTCGCCTAGAACTTAGAACTAATTAAACCTAACTAACCTAAGGACATCACACACATCGATGCCCGAGGCAGGATTCGAACCTGCGACCGTAGTTGTCACGCGGTTCCAGACTGAAGCGCCTGAACCGCACGGTCACATCGGCCGGCTCCGGACGGGGCTAAGCAGAGTTATGAACAGCGCAGCTGATGGAATCCTAGTTGTTTATCTAGAGATTTCAGCGTGTTGTGTAGTGAACGCTGACTCATTTCATATTGACAGTTTCATTTTGTCACTATCTGTGTAAATACTGGGACTTTTCGTGGGCACAACTGTTTTGGATTGAATACACTGATGAGCTAAAGCATTACAACGACGGCCCGCCGCGAGGTTGTACGTTGTCTGGGGGTGCTGAGGAAACATGGCGGGCTAAGAGAAGTGTATGAGCGGAACAGAGCTGAAATGGAAATCAATAAGAGGCACAAAAGCGGAAATCAGCCGATTTAAACGATTTCGACGAATGCCAGATTGTTGTGGTCATAGCATGGGAGCGAACATCTCGGAAACGGCGAAGCCGGTCGGCTGTTCGGGTACTGCTGTCGCGAGCATCCGTGGAGAGTGGTTGAAGAATGCTGAAACCACGAGTAGGCGACAAGAAGTTAGACGTCCATATCTCACCACAGAACACAGGTATCGGAGGTTTGCCCGCTCTCTAATGCAGGATAGGTGACCTGTTGGGATACTAGTTCGATTTTACATAGAGTACGCGAAGGAATTTGGCCCCCTTCTTGCAGCGGTGTACCGTAGGTCTCTAGAAGAGTGTAGCGTTCCAAAAGATTGGAAAAGGGCACAGGTCATCCCCGTTTTCAAGAAGGGACGTCGAACAGAACTATAGACCATTATCTCTAACGTCGATCAGTTGTAGAATTTTGGAACACGTATTATGTCCGAGTATAAGGACTTTTCTGGAGACAAGAAATCTACTCTGTAGGAATCAGCATGGGTTTCGAAAAAGACGGTCGTGTGAAACCCAACTTGCGCTATTCGTACACGAGACTCACAGGGCCATAAACACGGGTTCCCAGGTAGATTCCGTGTTTCTTGACTTCCGCAAAGCGTTCGATACAGTTCCCCACAGTCGTTTAATGAACAAAGTAAGAGCATATGGACTATCAGACCAATTTGTGTGATTGGATTGATGAGTTCCTAGATAGCAGAACGCAGCATGCCATTCTCAATGGAGAGAAGTCTTCCGAAGTAAGAGTGATTTCAGGTGTGCCGTTGCTATTCACAATATATATATATATAAATGACCTTGTGGATAACATCGGAAGTTCACTGAGGCTTTTTGCGGATGATGCTGTGGTATATCGAGAGGTTGTAACGATGGAAAATTGTACTGAAATGCAGAAGGATTTGCCACGAATTGACGCATGGTGCATGGAATGGGAATTGACTCTCAATGTAGACAAGTGTAATGGGCTGCGAATACATAGAAAGAAAGATCCTTTATCATTTAGCTACAATTTAGCAGGTCAGCAACTGGAATCAGTTAATTCCATAAATTATCTGGGAGTAGACATTAGGAGTGATTTAAAATGGAATGGCAATATAAAATTAATCGTCGGTAAAGTAGATGTCAGACTGGGATTCATTGAAAGAATCCTAAGGAAATGCAGTCCGAAAACAAAGCAAGTAGGTTACAGTACACTTGTTCGCCCACTGCTTGAATACTGCTCACCGGTGTGGGATCCGTACCAGATAGGGTTGATAGAGAAGATCCAACGGAGAGCAGCGCGCTTCGCTACAGGATCATTTAGTAAACGCGAAAGCGTTACGGGGATGATACATAAACTCCAGTGAAAGACTCTGCAAGAGAGACGCTCAGTAGCTCGGTACGGTCTTTTGTTGAAGTTTCAAGAACATACCTTCACCGAGGAGTCAGGCAGTATATTGCTCCCTCCTCCGTATAAATCGCGAAGAGATCATGAGGATAAAATCAGAGAGATTAGAGCCCACACAGAGGCTTACCGACAATCTTTCTTTCCACGAACAATACGAGACTGGAATGCAGGGAAAACCGATAGAGGTACTCAAGATACCCTCCGCCACACACCGTCAAGTGTCTTGCGGAGTATGGTTGTAGATGAAGATGTAGATCTGCGGCAGGTCTGACGACAGGGTACAATGCTGTCGCAGGCACAAGTATTTTGAAGCGCACCGTTCTGCGTACAGTGCTGAACTTGGTGTTCCGCAATAGAGGATCCCTATGTATTCCCATGTCGACCCAACAACATCGTTAGTTATGATTATATGCGGGGAGCCAACTGTGTGTGTGATCATTACTTACTTTTAGCAAAGCTGACATGCCCATTTAGGAGAAAACCATCAACAACTGGACGAGTGGCTGACCACAGAAATCATGAGAAATTAGAGCAGGCAAAGTATAAGCTCTTTTTCCCGAAGCAGTTCAGCATCAAGGATTTATTTCAACGTAGATTAGAAAATGAACTAAAAGCGATTCCAGGAGATGACAATGTTGAAGTAGAATATGAAAATACTGAAAAGCACTAGGCACTGAGAGTAAGAGTCTAGGTAAACGGAAACCTCCATGGATGTCTGATGGCCTGAAGATGTTGATTAGGGAAAAGAAATATCTCTACAAAAAATGGTAATCAACTAAATCACTACAGGACAGGCAAAACTACCAGAAAATAAATTACGAATTAAGAAACAGAATTAAATTAGAAAAGAACAAGATGTGGGAACAGAATTGTAGAGAAATTGAGAGTCCAATAGGTAGCTCAGAAACAACAGATGTGTGGACGACAATTACCAGTACGATGAAAACACAAGTAAACAAAGCAGTAGACAACCTTTTTCCCTTAAAAGAATGGAAAAAGCACTATGCAGACCTTTTGACAGAAGGCCATATTACACGCAAGGGAATGAAGAGAAGATGGAAGTAACTGATCGAGATATAAACATTACAATAGAGGAAGTGAATTGAGCATTAATTAAAATGAAGAATGGACGATCACCTGATCCAGGAAACATTCCTTTTGAATAATTGAAGCCTGGAGGAAGATATCTGAAGAAACGAATAACCTGCATGATGAACAACTGTTGTAAAAGGATTGAAATTTCCTCAGAATGGAGAAAGTCATATATGGTTTCTATTTTCAAGAAAGGGAATAGAAAAGACACAAGCTGCTATAGAGGCATTAGCGTCAACTCTACAATTAGTCGCTTATTTGGCAAGATAATGTCTGAAAGAATTAGACAAAATGTTGGCTACCATATTGGGGAAGACCAGGGCGGGTTTAGGCAGAACAGATCATGTACAGATAAGCTATTTATTTTAAACAACTAATGGGGAAATTTATAGCAGTAGGGAAGGAGCTACACACTGCCTTTGTAGATTTAGCAGAAGCTTACGATACAGTCCCTAGATCTAAGCTGTGGGAAGCTATGAAAGATATAGGTACGGATGATCACCTCTTACACATTGTTACTGAAATGTAGAGAGATAATGTGGTACATATTAAACGAGGTTCAAAATTATCAGAACCTTTAATGTCACTAAAGGTTGCGACAAGGTTGCAGTATGTCAGCCATCTTGTTCAATTTATATGTAGAAGTGGCTCTCCGAAATTGGAAGAACAGCTGCACAGGAATGGGAATCACTGTCAACAATGTACAAATACTTTCGTTAAGTTTTGCTGACGATCAAGCTGTTATAGCACAAGATGATTATGACCTTGAATTCATGGTACGGCAGTTATATCAAGATACGACAGATGGGGGCTACAAATGAGTCTAACAAAAACAGAGTATCTGGTGGTCAATAGTGATACCAAATTTGAAGTGTACATCAATGACAAAGCAGTTATGAGACAGGTAGAGATATTTAAATATCTCGGGGCACATATTGATAAAAATGGATTAGGCCATACAGAAGTAAAATATAGAATACAGCAAAGCCGAAAAGCGTTAGGGTGTATGAATTCTTTTTGGTCAGATAAGAATATTTCCAAGAGCAATAAGAAAAGAATAGGTGAGATAATGGTTGAATCAGTGCTATGCTATGGATCAGAACTATGGATATTAAATGCGGATCTCGAAAGAAGGCTAATAGCTGTGGAAATGTATTATTTGCGTAGGAGTGCCAGAATATCAAGAATCGAAAGATGAAGTAATGAGGGCAAATGATACAGTGATTGATAGAATAGAAAGAAAATCATTAAAATGGTACAGACACTTGATGAGAATGCCAAATCGTCGGTGGCCAAAGAATGTTTATGAATGGAAACCACCAGGCAGACATAAGCGCGGAAGACCACGACTTTCTTGGACAGACCACATAAGCGGAGTAATGAGACATCGCAGCATCGTTAAGGAAGATGCGCTGAATAAAGAGGCTAGGCGGAGGATAACAGGAATACAACAAGATGTTATAAATTAATCTTTGTATTGATTAATCCTGTAATAATACACTACTGGCCATTAAAATTGCTACACCACGAAGATGACGTGCTAGAGACGCGAAATTTAACCGACAGGAAGAAGATGCTGTGATATGCAAATGATTAGCTTTTCGCAGCATTCACACTAGGTTGGCGCCGGTGGCGCCACCTACAACATGCTGACGAGGAAAGTTTCCAACCGATTTCTCATACACAAACAGCAGTTGACCGGCGTTGCCTGATGCACCTTGTTGTGATGCCTGGTGTGAGGAGAAGAAATGCGTACCATCACGTTTCCGACTTTGATAAAGGTCGGATTGTTGCCTGTCGCGATTGCGATTTATCGTATCGCGACATTGCTGCTCGCGTTGGTCGACATCCAATGACTGTTAGTAGAATATGGAATCGGTGGGTTCAGAAGGATAATACGGAACGCCGTGCTGGATCCCAACGGACTCGTATCAGTAGCAGTCGAGATGACAGGCATCTTATCCACATGACTGTAACGGGTCGTGCAGTCACGTCTCGAATCCAGAGTCAACAGATGGGGACGTTAGCAAGACAACAACCATCTGCACGCACAGTTCGACGACGTTTGCATTAGCATGGACTATCAGTTCGGAGACCATGGCTGCGGTTACCCTTGACGCTGCATCACAGACAGGAGCGCCTGCGAAGGTGTACTCAACGACGAACCTGGGTGCACGAATGGCAAAACGCCATTTTTTCGGATGAGTCCAGGTTCTATTTACAGCATCATGTTGGTCACATTCGTGTTTGACGACATCGCGGTGAACGCACATTGGAAGCGTGTACTCGTCATCGGCATACTGGTGAATCACCCGCCGTGATGGTATGGGGTGCCCTTGGCTACACGTCTCGGTCACTTCTTGTTCGCAGGCGTATCAAGGCCGTTATTACGGCCAGAGGTGGTTGTTCTGGGTAGTGATTTCTCAGGATCTATGAACTCAAATTGTATGATAATGAAATCACATTTCAGTTCTAGTATAATATATTTGTCCAATGAATACCCGTTTATCATCTGCATTTCTTCTTTGTGTAGCAATTTTAATGGGCAGTAGTGTAGTAATAATTATGATTACAGTGGGCAAGGGGTCATCGAGATTGGACCCCAGATCGATGGAATCGCATCGCCTGGTCCGATGAATCCCGTTTATTATTGAACCAAGTCAATGTTTTCGTCCAGATATACCGCTATCTGGGCGAACGGCTGCACAAAACATCCAGCGAGGCACGGAGGCAGGCCGATAGGAGCAGAATTATTTTATGGGGGACATCTACCTGGGCTTCCACGAGACCTGCGGTAGTAATTCAAGGCACCATTACAGCTGTGGAATTTGTGAAGATTATTAGGGACCACCTGTAGCCCCTTATGCCTGATGTCTTCCTCAATAGCGATGGCAGGATAACTGCCCTTGTCACAAGGCCAGAATCGTGCTGCAATGGTTTGAGGAGCATGATTAGCGAACTCACGTTGATGTCTTGGCCATCAAATTAGGCTTATCTGATCGCGATGAAACCCAGCTAGGACGCTACTTAGTGCCATCTCTGCTCCCACAAACCAACTTCCCATAAATTGCTGGAAGTGTATGGCTTGTGCGTAGGCATCTCGCGCACAAACCTCTGGAAACCTATCAAGTACTTGTTGGATCTGTAGTACCCAGAATCACTGTTCAACTGCGTTCCAGAAGTGGACTAATACGCTTTTAACTAGTTGGTCGTAATGTTTTGGCTCATCACTGTGTATCAGAAGTTGATACTGTTTTCTGAATAAATTCAGAACCCGTAAAGTTGTCGTAGTGTTTGTGGACAATATATTTAGGTCAAGATTCTCTCTCACTGAAGCCAACCGACTATTTCCCTTCTACACGAACTCTGTCGCCCAATCCCAAGCAACACTCCCGCGTTGCCGTTTAATGAAAACAGTACGAGCTTACGGAGTATCGGAACAGACCTGCGACGTATGATAAACTGATACATCGTTCTCTACCATGACATGGATAATTACTGACGTGTGAAAGCTTATGCCCCCTCTCCCAGCCCCCCTCCCGCAGCCAGGAAAATATTCTAAATCCGCCCCTGAAGTGGGGATACTGTCATGCGTTCCTACATTTTTCCGGTGTCCAAACTAACCTTTCTCCAGGTCGGCTTCTACCAGTGTTTGCACTCCTCTGCAAACAATTCGTGACAGTGTTTTGCGGCATGACTTGTTAAACTTATGTTTCGGCAATATTCACACCTCTCAGTAACTGCCGTCTTTGAATTAGCAATTATTACATTCACTTAAAGTCTGGTGGTATTGCGCCCGTCTGATATGTAAGATGGAGTGGTTTTATCATGGCCGTCTTTCCCAAGGATCTCAATAATTATGAAGAAATCTCTACACCAGGGAACTTGTTTCGACTTTGGTCTTTCAGTGCTCCTTCAGATTCCTCTAGCAATATCGTATCTCCCATCTCATCTTCGGTCACCTCATCTTCTCTTTCTGTAACATTGTCTTTAAATTTGTTTCCTTTATATAATCGGAGCTTGTCTTTCACATTTCATATCCGAGACAGAACCAATTCTTTCGCTATTTTTGTCTGAAAAGAAGCTCATCTTCGTAAAAGAAAAAATATATACACAGTGTTGTTGGCAGAGCGAATCACCTAAAACCTGCACCCTTTTTGTTACGTGACCTGCTCAAGACATCGAAACGAAGATTTCGGCAGGTGATAGTAGGCAAAGTGAACGTAATTTTGCTGTATATTTATTTCTCTTAACTCTTGTAGCAATCGAGATTTTGAGGTAAGAATATTTTTTCATGAAACGGTTTACGTTTTCAACGGCTTTCGACAACTATTGGCACTAATTTATACGACATGGAAACACGGTAAGCAACGATTATTATAAATTGAATTATACGTTACTTTTAGCACAGCAGAAGGGGCTTAGAAGATGTGTTTTACATGTGAGTACAGGTCTTACTTTAGGGAACGCTTTTTGCAGGAACTATTTAGTAGTAGAATGGCTTTATAAAACGACAGAAACTGCCATAAGAGTACTATTTGGCGTTATTGCCTTCCCATTCGAGTGCATCTTTCGGAAGTTTTTGCGAAAAATTTCAACGCCATCACAAACAAGCGTTATTTTCAAGAGCTTTCGAATGACGTTATAATGTACGTGATTCCATTTAAAGATAACGGAGTTGCTTCGGTATCTCAGTTGGCACAAGTGATAAGAGCATTGCGCCCACGACAAAGTTACGTGAGTTAGTTCTAGGAGATGTACGCTGCATTTAAACTGAACCTCTCCTACACGGCCCCTCTGGCTGCTAACAGCACACCAACACCTAGCGGTTACTGTGAAGGGAATTTGCCCGAGTTTGCAGAGGCGGTAAAATTCCAAATCTTTTTAGCGATGCTTTTCAGTTTATATCAAGGTATCATGCGATGTTTCTAGATCGCTTGATTTCAAAATAATGATTTGGTGAAATCACGCAGCCAAGGAATTCATGGAAGATGATGCTTTTGAGCATTCAAAACGTCCGGTTTCTTCAGAATTTAAGTCATTTCTACAAGGTAGGTTGTATAAATGGAAAACGATCGTCATGTTGTTGAAAGACCTATCAAGGAATTCGTATGAAATAATTTAACAAAGCACGTGTGTAGTATCAGTATTTCTGGAGTTTCTCCATTCTCTTAATACGCATGTAACAAGAAAATCCCCAAGAAGTAACCTTCGCATGTAAGACAGAATTGCTGTCGATCAGCGAGAACGTCAAGCAGAGCAAAAGATGACTTCTTCGTTTTAGAAACTCTCGACAACATATGGTATCAGCAGAAGACGAGATGCACACACAACTTATTAACACTTCAGAATGTCACTCCCTGACTACTAAAACTGTGCACTCGATCGGGATTCGAACTCTGACTTTTTCTGCACGACTGCAGTCCCCTAGCCGACTGAGCATCAAGGAACGCATCAATGACAGTGCAGACAGAAAGGTTTATTACAGTGTATTCTCAGCCGTGTAGTTAAGACTCATTCTTTATCCCAACGTACGATACCAGATTGTTTGTCGAGTAATTGCCGTCTTGACACGTGATACATCTTATATGAATTCCTAGGCTTGTAGGCTCTTGCATAATTTATCTCGATGTAGCGGCAGTACATTACGTTTAAATCAGTATTGGTGATCACTGGTGACGACACACTGAGAGCGGATAACAGCCACTCAAAGTTCGTTATTAACTTTTTTACAAGGGAACAATTTCAATAACATGTCAGAACAATAAAAAACCTCGTTTAATAAAGTCTAAATTAAAATACGGTACCAGTTCTTTTTTCAGCTCTCGGTCAATTGAAAGTCTCTCTACATGCAACAAACGTTATTTGTAACACGATGTTTTAATCATACATGTAATGAAAGTATAATTAGTTCACCAGGAACGACAGCAATTAATACTCCAATTTTGCGCCACCGCATCCAGCGAATTGTTCGCTTCATACAGAGCAGTCGTTTTTACGGGAACCTATGGAGCAGTCATTTTTACGATAACCTTTAATACTCTTGATCATTAGTGTAGGACTTCTATAGGTAATGATATTTACCCTTTTTGCTCTGACATATGTACCTATAGAAATGAATGATTTTCGCAAAACAGAGCTTAGACAAGCTGTTGCTGTTGCTGACGTCGTCAGGAATTAACTCTGAGCGCGTGACTCACAACTGTATTTCATATGGCTTGAGCCATAGGTGTTCCTCCTTCGAAAGTTGTACGTCTTTGCTACGAGGAAAGGAATCTTTCGCTCGATGATTACACAAATTAGAATCACAGTAATGTAAACACAGAAAGAAAACCACAACTTTTTTTATCATTTATGTTATGACCAATCCTGATATATGAAGAAAAGTGGACTTACGTAGACAGAAAAAGTTATTCGATTATACAGTAAGAGTCAGAAAGACTCGCATGTATCATCTGAATTGCGCTGTACATCTTCGAAGCTATTAAGGTTACTGACAATATTATTAAGTAGAAGGTTATATGACCATGTACCCAAACTTTCTGAAACAACAAAATTTCTAAAATATTTTCAGAGACATTATTTTAAGAAGGCGATGATTTATAACTTGTAAGAACAGTTAAAAAACTATGGTTGTACGCAGCTATGTTAATCAGTTTATCAGTCGATCAGTTTCAGTCATTGTCAGATGTCTTCGGGTGTCTACATATAGCACAAGACCAAAATAAGGCAAATAAGTCGTTACAAAAAAAAGATAAATGTAGTACTCAACATCTATAGTATAATGAGAACCTGTATAATGTGAAATCGGATCAAATGTTATCAGTCATCATGCCACAAGCTATCTTCTCCATTCCTCTATTAATCAGGCGCTATATAGCGCGCAGCATTTCTGTAGCGTAGCACTTAACAAAACTGATGTAACATGTGATCCTCAGCAATGAATACACCGTCAAAGACTCCCGTGACTACCAGAACAAAAGAGCGCTCTACAATTTTAAATCACCTTCGTACTGTTGTCACAATGGCAAAATAAAGAGGAGAAGTGGGAAACATGAAGTCATGAACAATTTTGGGTATGACCTACGGTAGAATGTAAGACTGTATAGAAATTTTTTTTAAACAAACGTAACCACGGCATCCAAACAACCAGTTAACACCCTTTTGTAAGCAACTTACAAAGCATACCGTATCTTACATCGTAGTACATATACGTAAGAAGAGTAAGTGGAAACAAGAAGACATTACATCAGCATAGTGGTTCATCTCATTTTGTCAACATCTTAAAAATACTTTTCATATAACCTATGGTTATAGCAGACTCCAACATTTTGCAGAATAAAATGTTCAGGAAAATTCAACACATCATCTTGACAATGTATAATATTTTTAATTTTTTGAACTTCTTAATTTTCTTGACCGACTAGTAAGTTACACCTGTCCACTGCCTTCTCACACGATATCTCTTGTGATCTCAGTGCGGTCTCGGGCGCCTTGTCACGCTTTGCGCGGCTCCGCCCGTCGGAGGTTCGAGTCCTCCCTTGGGCAGGGGTGTGTGTGTTGTCCTTAGCGTAAATTAGTTTAAGTTATACTAAGTAGTGCATAAGCCTCGGGACCGATGACCTCAGCAGTTTGGTTCCATAGTCCTTACCACAAATTTCCACATATATTTGCACTACAGATGGCTGAAACCGAAAAAGGAATAATAATAAAAAAACTTTATCCCTGCAGGTAAGGATGAAACACGAAAAAGGTTAGGTAACCATTAACACATGATGTAGATTACTAATGTAAGTAAATATGTAGTGCAAGTATGAGATGAGCAAAATAAAACTAGCCCAGGAAATATTTCATGCACCTAAAGACAGGCAACCCAACTTACCTAAGTGCAGAAGGTGTGAGCTGGGTTGCCTACATTAAGGTGCATCAAGTACTTCTTGGCCTAGTTTTATTTTGCTCGCCCTGTAGAATTAAGAATAAACGATGGTCCTAGGTTTGAGAATTAAGGTATTAAAAACTACAAACGATACGACACGTTACAAAGACAAAAAAATTCACCATAATATTTCAAACTTTAATACAACCCTTTAAAAAACGGTTCAGATGGCTCTAAGCACTACGGGGCTTAAAATCTGAGGTCATCAGTCTCCTAGACTTAGAACTACTTAAACCTAACTACATCACACACATCCATGCCTGAGGCAGGATTTCAAACTGCGACCGTAGCAGCCTCGCGGTTCCGGACTGAAGCGACTAGAACCGCTCTGCAGCCCTTCATCAGTAGATGTTTAACACGAGAAACTTTGGTAAGGATGGTTGTTTGCATACAAGGTGTCCCAGCTATCTTGTCCACCCAAAATATCTCTGGAACAATAACAGCTATTAGAAAACGACTTTCACCGGTATCAATGTAGGGCTGGGGCCCATGAATGTACATATTTGGAAACATTCTAAAACGAAAGCATATGTGTTTTTAACACAAACTTATGTTTTTTTTAAATGGACCTCCTATATTTTTCCTTCAGCAATCCATAGCATGACAAAGCACATATACAATGGCGTTGATTGCATCGCAATATTTTCATTACATCCCGAGATATTAAGACGCGAATTTGACGCTTGAAACACCCAACATGCGCTGCTAGCGCACGTCCTGAGGCTCAGGCGTGAACCCCATGCTGCCCGTAATCGTAATGTGATTGACATGTGTAATCACACCTCCATACTTATCAAGAGGTCCGAAACGAATAATACGGTCTGCTGCCATCAACTCTCATAAGCACATAATGGTTTCCCTCTTGCACGTTTTACGTATCTACGTACACAATATGAACCAGTACCGATCGGAGTACACCCGTCAGGTTGTCTAATTTATCCTGCTCACCCAAAATAAGGTTTATCTAATGCGTTATATGAGCCATTGTGCATGTCGCGCAGGGCCTGTCTCTACCTAGTCAAGTGTCCAACGTAGTTCCCACTACTGCCACAGTTACCATTTCGCCTTGTTTATGATTTGCGACACATGCAAACTCCTGTACTCCACCACCCTCCGAGTATCCCATTTGTTGTTGCTTTGGCGTGCAGTACACCGCTTGCCAGTGTAGTCGTGCATCAGAGTAATCTAGTGACGGCACGGAGGTAGTACACATTGTGAATAAACGTTGTGTTTTGGATCTTATACTGTACAGTATAATGTACACACATGAAGATATGGTAGAAATGCTGCTGATCTATGGAGAATGTACGTTGACGGGAAATACGTTGTTTATTGGTAGTTCTGTTAGCGAACATTGTGATTATTAATGTTAATATGTCTGTTTTCTACCCTACTCTACATACCTGTACTGTACCCTGTTGTAGGTAGACGAAATGCTGTTCAGGCAGAACGACTGTACAGAAGACGATTCCCTGACAAGCCATCGCCTTCGCGCCGGATGTTTGGTCGTCTCACATCTCGTCTACGTGAAACGGGAAGCTTAAATCCAAGACCTCGAGATCGTCCTAGAGCACGCACAGATGAACGTGCTGAAGTTGCTGTGTTCGCTACCATAGCTGTGAATCCTCAAATCAGCACACGTCAAATTGAACGTGAAGTTGGTGTGGCGAAATCAAGTGCACAGCGTATTCTTAAACGTCATAAATTTCATCCTTACCATGTTCATTTACACCAGGATCTTCATGGAAATGACTTCCGCAATAGGGTAACATTTTGTCGGTGGGCTCAGCAAAAACTTCTGACTAATCCAAATTTTTTTGCAGGTGTTCTCTTTACCGACGTGGCATCATTCTCCAACAAAGGAACTGTCAATATGAGGAATATGCATTATTGGTCCGCAGACAATCCAAATGGGTCCGTCAGGTAGAGCATCAACGTCCGTGGAAAGTTAATGTTTGGTGTGGGATTATTGGAGATACCATTATCGGACCTTTCTTTATAAATGACATCCAAAATGGCAGACAATACTCCAGATTTATACGACACAATCTTCCTGTTCTCTTGGACACCGTACCTCTGAACCGGAGAATGGTCATGTGGTATCAGCATGACGAATGCCCTGCACATAACGCCTTACGAGCACGACGACTTCTGAACCGTAAGTTCCCTGGTAGGTGGATTGGACGAGGTGGCCCTGTTAGGTGGCCTGGCCGATCTCCGGACCTTACACCGCTGGATTATTTTCTTTTGGGAGCAGTGAAGGATGCTGTTTACCAACATGAACCAACAACACCAGAGGACATGAAGCAACGCATTATTGATGCTTGTACAGCCATCAAAGAGGAAACAGTAGCACGAAGTAGGGCATCCTTCATCCGCAGAGTGACCCTATGTATGCAAGCCAATGGGCATCACTTTGAGCATGAGACGTGAACGCTATGTTTAGTATGTAGTGCTGGTGTCACAGTGGAAGTTTCTACAAAGGGCCATTTTACCCAGTGATGTTAAGAAACATGTGTTTGCAACAATTTGTCATTTAACGCATTAGATAAACATAACATTGATAATTATGTGATAATAAAACTAATTGGTTAAACATGTTTACATTCATCTTCTATGTCCTACCTGAACTTCCCAAATCAAAACATTTTTACCTAAACAGCGGGAAAGCTTTTAGTCCACTTGCTCGTTTCACTAAAACCATCAACATGAATTTTACTATTACGAGTGAATGATTAACTGTCACTTGCGCTAGATCTACAGTAAAGCAAAGTTTTAACGTTGAACGGCATTACCTTTTTAGTAACGGATTAACGATAAGCGAAGTTAACTTTGTGACTAACGTTGCGGTACACAGATATGTTACAGAACCGCATCACCCCTAGCCTATGGGATAAATACCTGCTGGAATGTACGACGTTAATGCAGGATGGCAGCAGACCGTATTATTCGTTTCGGACCTCTTGATAAGTATGGAAATGTGATTACGCATGTCAATCACATCGCGATTACGGGCAGCATGGGGTTCACGCCTGAGCCTCAGGACGTGCGCTAGCAGCCCATGTCGGGTGTTTCAAGCGTCAACTTCGCGTCTTAATATCTCGGGATGTAATGGGAATATTGCGATGCAATCAACGCCATTGTGTATGTGCTTTGTCATGCTATGGATTGCTGAAGAAAAAATATAGGAGGTCCATTTAAAAAAAACATAAGTTTGTGTTAAAAAACACATATGCTTTCGTTTTAGAATGTTTCCAAATATGTACATTCATGGGCCCCAGCCCTGAATTGATACCGGTGAAAGTCGTTTTCTAATAGCTGTTATTGTTCCAGAGATACTTTGGGTGGACAAGACAGCTGGGACACGCTGTATATGGCACGTGGGAACCAATTTAGGTACATCGTACAGCATGTCGAATTACTGGTTTGGGTTCGCAAATGTTATTTTATAGAAGGATACTGTGTATATTTTTTAATGAGTATCCAATATAGGAGCCTTTTACATCCTTGCTTATTCGAGATGTGCTGCTACGGGATGGTTTTTCCGCATCTGTTCAGTACTGAGGAAATTGGATAATTTTTTATACATCAAGTAGAATTTATCATAATCGTTCTAAATGGTCTAGCCTTTTTGTATTGACAGTTCTCAGTGGCAATAAAAAGGCTGGCTGTATCTCAACTTCTCCCTTGTATTCATTGTACAAATGTTACTGCGATAAAACAGCTCGTCCGTAAGCATAAATTTATAATGATTTCAGTTTTTGAAGCTTTGGTTCATTTAAAAGGAATTTTTCTTAGGAGTTATTAACGGTGAAAGGTATATGTGTAGAAACTGGTAATGGTTAAAAGGATTTCCCCTCCTCCCGTGACTGGAGACATATCCTCTCAATTATACATGCTAAGATGTATGGTTGTGTAACTTACCCGCAGGTTTAGCGGATTCCTGTCCTTGCTGATACGATAGTAAAACGTTTTTTGGTGGATGGGCAACGCGCCCGAAAATCACTCGTGGCGCATTGAAAGTGAAGTGAGCGAATATGCTCAATTCCGAGTGGGCGAGACTGTTACACGAACACAGATTATCGAAGTTACTCAGCTCTGCGTAGTTTACAGTTCAGCCACCCACTAGCCGCTTTCGACAGAATCTGTGGGTTCGCTACACTACATTACATAGGTGAAAGGTGTGGTAAATAAAGTTTCACAAGTTACAAATGCACTTGTGTGCATTCGGAAAGTGGTCGATACTTTACACTCCTGGAACGTCTTGTACACAGAGTAATTGAGTGCCCCTACATGTGGGTCTTATGCAACCCACAACACCTTCAAAAACCATGAGCGAGATTTTAATCTTCTCTCACATGCTACACACGAACTACTAATCCGACTGAAAAAAATTAACAGGACATTTTTGTAGGAAATTTAATGTAGTTAAATTGTGTAATACGTTTCCACTAGAAGCTGTAATTCTCGAATTATTCAAGAAAAACGTACACAAGTATTCTTCAAACTCGTTTTTCTTAAATAAGTCGAAAACAGTGGCCTCCAGTAAAACCGCACCCAGAACAAAATTCAACTACATTAAATTTCTTACAACGAAGTCATATTCATTTTATTAGAGTTATGAGTCTCGAATGTTCAGCAGTAGTTATGCAAGATTGCAGTCGTAATTATCGAAATTGTTCTTTCATTTACGAAGCAGTTGAGCACATACGTTTTTTTCTGTTTGCCTATATTCCGAAAACACTTCAAAGCTCATGGCACTGCTGGCAATATTTCGTTCATGAGTACCATTTTCGGGTTCCCGGGTTCGATTCCCGGCGGGGTCAGGGATATTCTCTGCCTCGTGATGACTGGGTGTTGTCTGCTGTCATTAGGTTAGTTAGGTTTAAGTAGTTCTAAGTTCAAAAACAGTAACATATATGGGAAACTGGAGAAAACCCCTAAGAAATCTCGGTACTAAACAAATCAGTGAACGGATAAAAATCCACTATCCATCGGTCATTTATCAGAAGAGGTTGAAATGCTGCATTCTCCCTCTGAAATGGTTGCAGTGGAGAAAATCGTATTACAATCCTTCTTTTCAGCCACTTCATGAATGTTAAATAACATACACCAAGAAAAATGATAGTGGAATTCAACATCATTCAGCCAGTAGAAAGAAGAAAAGAAGTGAAACGATTAATATTCCGTCACCGATGAGGTCAACAGGAAAGAATCTCAAGCAGGTTAGTGCATAACGAAGAATGAAATCCAGCCAGTCTGTTTAGGGAAAAAACGGCAAACCGACGTCTGAATGGCCGGATGTGGTTTGAATCCTTACGTTATCTGATGTAAGTGTACTGTCTCAACCATGGAACACGTATATCGGCTAGTAGAAGAAAGGCTTCTGACAGCAGTCTGTGGTAGGTCGCTGGAGCTGCAAATCGAAATGATAAAGGCGCGTTGTTTTCCCGGTTTGAGGAGGGGTTCCCGTGAGCAGATGCATGTAACTAAAGGGCACACAGAAGTCATTTTCTTGTAGAACTGCGGTGTTTTATGTTCAAGTATTACTACTTTATTGCAGACCGAAAATCACTTCTGTAGCGATCGATATAGATTTCGCAAGCAATTGTCGTAAAAGAAAAAAAAAAAAAAAAAAAAGAATGAAAGAAAAAAGATTGTTCAAATGGCTCTAAGCACTATGGGACTTAACATCTGAGGTCATCAGTCCCCTAGACTTAGAACTACTTAAACCTAACTAACCTGAGGACATCACACACACACATGCCCGAGGCAGGTTTGAACCTGCGATCGTAGCAGCATCGCGGTTCCGGACTGAAGCGCCTAGAACCGCTCGGCCACAGAGCCGGCAGTAAAACTCAACTCGTTCTGTTCGTCAATAAGATGCAGAAGACAACAAATAACGGCGTGGCACCGCACTGATGCAAATTTCCTTTAAGGCGTTAGAAATGTTTCCGTACAGTCGGCTAGTGAGCTAAATGCGATCTTACCAAGTATTGGACTAGCTCTGTTGGAGGTTTGAAGGTTTTCTAGCAGTTACAACTCTTTACCGCAGTATAATAGGAGAGTAATCGACAGATGCGTGAGTGGCTTTTGCCGCACGACCGTTACTGTACAAGATTTACGGATAAATCGCAAGTAATAAAATTGTAGCGAAGTGCTGTAAGACAGTGAAGTTCTGTATCTTAGTTACCGATTGCTTTACGTACTACAATCTTTGACTGATCATGTGAGGATATAAGGAGCGATCAAAAAGGCCCGTTTCAGGGAGACGCTGCAACGAATAAAGTACGCAACCCACCGCGATTCCGATGCGGATATATAAGCACCGACATGTAGGCAATGGCTTAGTGTGGCCCTCGAACGGAAACTTTTTCATCGTACTTTATATAGTTTAAGTCAAAACAAACGACACGCCACGAAGGAGATATGTAATTGGTTACAAATTGATAGTCACACACGTATCGACGGGAAATGCAAAACTGTAAACTTTGGCCGCCGTCGGATGAATGTGTGACACTGCAGCACATTTCCACCACGCAGCTGGCAAGGATAAGAAAGGGCGTGGGGGACATATCGATACTGTCCTCTGAGTTGGACAGTAACTATGTCTCGCAGACAGGTGGGTGAACGATATACGCAGATGTCAGGATTTGAGGGAACACGTGTTAGTTGGGCTCAAAGAAGCTAGTTGGAATAATCGGCTTGAACATGGTAATTGGATGTCTCTATAGGCCCCCTGGCTCAGCAGCTGTTGTGGCAGGGCACCTTACGGAAAATTTGGAAAATATTTCGAGTAGATTTCCCGACCATGTTATAGTTCTGGGTGAAGATTTTAATTTGCCGGATATAGACTGGGAGACTCAAACGTTTATAACGGGTGGCAGGGACAAAGAATCCAGTGAAATTTTTTTAAGTGCAGTATCTGAAAACTATCTTGAACAGTTAAACAAAGAACCGACTCGTGGCGATAACATATTACACCTTCTGGTGACAAACAGACCCGAACAGGGATTCAACGATCATAAAGCGGTTACTGCATAAATGATTTCAGCCGTAAACAGAAATATTAAAAAAGGTAGGAAGTTTTTTTCTGTTTAGCAAAAGTGACAAAAAGCAGATTTCAGAGTACTTGACGGCTCAACACAAATGTTTTGTCTCAAGTACAGATACTGTTGAGGATCAGTGGACAAAGTTCAGAACCATCGTACAGTATGCATTAGATGAGTATGTGCCAAGCAAGATCGTAAGAGATTGAAAAGAGCCACCGTGGTACAAAAACCGAGTTACAAAAGTACTGCGGAAGGAAAGGGAACTTCACAGCAAACATAAACGTAGCCAAAGCCTTGCAGACAAACAAAAATTACGCGAAGCGAAATGTAGTGTGAGGAGGGCTATGCGAGAGGCGTTCAATGAATTCGAAAGTAAAGTTCTATGTACTGACTTGGCACAAAATCGTAAGAAATTTTGATCTTATGTCAAAGCGGTAGGTGGATCAAGCAAAATGTCCAGACACTCTGTGATCAAAATGGTACTGAAACAGAGGATGACAGACTAAAGGCCGAAATACTAAATGTCTTTTTCCAAAGCTGTTTCACAGAGGAAGACAGCACTGTAGTTCCTTCCCTAGATTGTCGCACAGGTGACAAAGTGGTAGATATCGAAATAGATGACAGAGGGACAGAAAAGCAATTAAATTCACTCAAAAGAGGAAAGGCCGCTATATCGAAATAGATGGCAGAGGGACAGAAAAACAATTAAAATCACTCAAAAGAGGAAAGGCCGCTGGACCTGATGGGATACCAGTTCGATTTCACACAGAGTACGCGAAGGAATTTGCCCCCCCTTCTTGCAGCCGTGTACCGTAGGTCTCTAGAAGAGCGTAGCGTTTCAAAGGATTGGTAAAGGGCACAGGTCATCCCCGTTTTCAAGAAAGGACGTCGAACAGACGTGCAGAACTATAGACCTATATCTCTAACGTCGATCAGTTGTAGAATTTTGGAATACGTATTATGTTCGAGTATAATGACTTTTATGGCGACTAGAAATCTACTCTGCAGGAATAAGCATGGGTTTCGAAAAAAACGATAGTGCGAAACCCAGCTCACGCTATTCGTCCATGAGACTCAGAGGGCCATAGACACGGGTTCCCAGGTTGATGCCGTGTTTCTTGACTTCCGCAAGGCGTTCGATACAGTTACCCACAGTCGTTTAATGAACAAAGTAAGAGCATATGGGCTATCAGACCAATTGTGTCATTGGATTGAAGAGTTTCTAGATAGCAGAACGCAGCATGTCATTCTCAATGGAGAGAAGTCTTCCGAAGAAAGAGTGATTTCAGGTGTGCCGTTGCTATTCACAACATATATAAATGACCTTGTGGATAACATCGGAAGTTCACTGAGGCTTTTTGCGGATGATGCTGTGGTATATCGAGAGGTTGTAACAGTGGAAAATTGTACTGAAATGCAGAAGATCTGCAACGAATTGACGCATGGTGCATGGAATGGGAATTGACTCTCAATGTAGACAAATGTAATGGGCTGCGAATACATAGAAACAAAGATCCTTTATCATTTAGCTACAATTTAGCAGGTCAGCAACTGGAAGCAGTTAAGTCCATAAATTATCTGGGAGTAGACATTAGGAGTGATTTAAAATGGAATGACCATATAAAATTAATCATCAGTAAAGCAGTTGCCAGACTGGGATTCATTGGAAGAATCCTAAGGAAATGTAGTCCGAAAACAAAGGAAGTAGGTTACAGTACATTTTTTCGCCCACTGCTTGAGTATTGCTCACCGGTGTGGGATCCGTACGAGATGGGGTTGATAGAAGAGATAGAGAAGATCCAATGGAGAGCAGCGCGCTTCGTTTCAGGATCATTTCGTAATCGCGAAAGTGTTACGGAGATGACAGATAAACTCCAGTGGAAGACTCTGAAGGAGAGACGCTCAGTAGCTCGATACGGGCTTTTGTTGAAGTTTCGAGAACATACCTTCACCGAGGAGTCAAGCAGTATATTGCTCCCTCCTACGTATATCTCGCGAAGAGACCATGAGGATAAAATCAGAGAGATTAGAGCCCACACAGAGGCATACCGCCAACATTTCTTTCCATGAACAATAGGAGACTGGAATAGAAGGAAGAACCGATAGAGGTACCCAGTGTACCCTCCGCCACACACCGTCAGGTGGCTTGCGGAGTATGGATGTAGATGTAGGTGTAGATGAATAGGAGCGATGCCATTATTCGATAATGTTGGCAGAAATGGATCAAGAAGAAAGCGGTCGACCTACAGAGACGACAGAAGGTGTGAACCGAGGAGTCGTCAGAGATCGACTCAAGAATCACTAATACTTTCGCCCGACAAAGTACGTAACTTCCTTCCCAACTTCATCGGTATTATTGAGTGTTATGCCGGAATCCATTATGGTTACAAGTTATCTATGTAGGAGCTTCCAGGGGCAACAAAAATTTGATTTTTCAACATTCCGCGTAACTATTGACCGAATTGAACAATTTAAAATGCTGTCATAATCTAAGATACATTCTTATGTTGAAAGTTTATCACAATAAGACAAGTATTACAGTTAAAAACTGTGTGTTCATCCTGAGGCAGCGTAACTGATGGCGCGTAAGTACACGGGCTTCATTCATTCAATATTTGAGAATGAGACAACTTAGCGACTTCCAACAATAAGCGTACGGAGCTGCTTCATATATGGGAGGGTGTTCGATTCTTGCAGACAGACGATATGCGGCCGAAGCTGACAGTGGCTCAAAATGGTTCAAATGGCTCTGAGCACTATGGGAATTAACTCCTGACGTCATCAGTCCCTTAGAACTTAGAACAACTTAAACCTAACTAACCTAAGTGCATCACACACTGTGAGCGTGTGGGTGCTATTCTGTTGTTCTGCGCAATGAATTAATCTGAGATGTACCCTTTACCCTGTGGCTACTGCAAGATGCAATTTCCACCCCCACACTACTATAGAAGTCAGACAGACGCTCCTAACGTTCTAAAGAGAAATGCCTGAAAAACTTTCAGCAATAAATATCTTCTGGAGTCGTCCACTGTAAGGAAATGACACAAAATTTCACAAAATTTCTTACGTAACTAGTGGGATACTTGGGTACTGGAGTAGTGCTAATTAGTGTAAGAAAAACATGAAACTAACGAAAATTATTATGTATTTTGTAAAAATTCTGAGAAATCACAATGGCACTTTTAGTTATGAACTGAACACGTTATTTCCGCGTTCTTTTCGGAATGTGAAGTTACCTCTCTAGGATAGGATTCGCTAATGAAATTTCTATACAAAGTTTAAGATTGATATTGACTTGGCAGAATGGCTGAGATCCGCGCCTACTCAACTTGAATAATTATCCGTTAGAATGTTGCTAGGTACAGTCGAGGCTGTCACGTGTGAAATGCAGTGAAGTGTACTGTTGTGGAGGAAATATGGGGCTCGCAAGAGCTGTAGCTCACAATACCGTAAGTTGCAATGACTGCTGTCTGCACCGCTCGCTGCTGACAGGTAAGATAACTCTCGTTCTATCTTAATTGACCTTCGCCATTCAAACTCTCCCTACACCTCGATGAAGTCAAGGACTCCTATTCGCCCCTAGTCTATTGGCGTGGTACACCTGTCAGATAAACAGTCCACCGCGATGCCACGCAAAAATTCGCTCGCAGGCGTTTAACTGTAATTCTGTCCGTTCACACCGCACAATAAGTGTGGTGGCCAACACAGTGAACAATGCTTAATCGTAAGGACTCAGTATAGAGTCGCACTCCGATTTGCTCTCGACAGAGGTGCTCTCCCAGTGAAGTACTGAGGAGAGACTTGTTCCTCGCTCTTTGAGTACACGTACGAGCGCGCACGCTCTCGTTACGTGTTCTCGCTCCAAGAGCGACAACGGAACGGCCCCTCTCCACGCCAGACGTGAAGGGGTATATCTTTCGGTCTCTTCCATTATTCCTACAGCTCAAGGCGTCAGAAATATCGTCTGCCAATCAGCATTGTTCTTCAAAAATGGGAGAATGACGTTTCATTTAAGGGGACCAATCCGGAAATCTGTAGCATCGGCGTTTGGCATTTGCTGTCTCCCTGTGAAAATCTCTGAAACTGCGAGTTATATTTGTAAAGAATGCGTAGGTTGAGCGCTCCCACACAATGTAGCGGAATTTGCTTTTAAGTCGAACACGGGGTCGTTCCCCCTTTCACTTGGGCACACGCTGTCCGCTCCACGGGCGGCCGCCGGCCGACATAGATAGCTCCCTGTGAAAACATCTGAAGGGACCGGCGTCCTGGCGTGCGGTGTTTGCCTGTCCTGAACTAAAAGCTTTTATGACCGTCGTGTCTCGAATGTGTGTGTGTGTACGCCAGCCTCGAGTATTTCAACCACGGCGCGCACTTGCGATTTATTAGTTATTTGCATATCGTTTACATGAATTCGTACAACATCGACTTCATCTTATCGAGTTTGGGTTCGAATGAAGCGTCTTGATGTGCGGAATATGATTGTGAGGGCGGAATATGTAAGCAATGAAGGTCAGGAGACCACGACGTCTTACAACATATCTGTGCCCGAGGCAGGATCCGAACCTGCCACCGTAGCGGTCGCGTGGTTCCAGACTGTAGCGCCTAGAACCGCTCGGCCATCCCGGCTGGCAGCTAACAGTGTCTCCCCCACTTTCAGAGTGGCGCCTTCCTCATCTGTGCAGCGCAGATAAAGAATCGAGGGCTTACTGGTTAAAAGCCCTATCACCGGTTGTAGTGGAGCATGCCTCGCAGACACTACAAGGGCGACTCCTGCAGTTTACACATGGGCCATGTGGGCGGCGTGCAGAACGCTGGTGGTTGGCAGCCGGTGGCGAGGTCAGCGGCCCGGGACGCCCGCCGACTCAGGAAGCGCTGTCGGCGGCTGGACGGCTCGTTGCGATTCGCGGCGGCGGCGACGGCGGCTCGCGGCTGATAGCCGGGCTGGACGCGCGGACCACACAGGCGGGCAGCGGCGTGCCCGCACGCGACGCCCCGCTGCGCAGATAAGGAGGGCCCCTCGCCGCGCCGAACGTGAGGATAGCAGGCCAGGCCGGCTGCCGGCCACACGCCGCGCCCACCTGCACTGCACGGCGCTCTTGCTGTACACGTTATCAGGGTACGACGGTTCGGGTCAAGGGAGAGGGGCTCTCCGAGAGCGATTGTCAGGAGCTAACACTGTAAACGTTGCCCGGAGTTGTTCATCACAGAGCAGCACTTGCAACCTATGTCCTCAATCACTAGCCGAATATATTCCAATCTATGTCTTCCCTCTACAGCTCCCTCCAGTACCATGGAAGTTATTCCGTTACGTCTTAACAGATGTGCTACAGGGTGACACACGGGAGACACGCAGTTTTGAACATCGTTTTCTCAGAAGCGGTCGAGCATCTACGGATAAGCCGAGACACGTGTTCGCTTATTTTAACCCATTTTCCACTGAACGAAGTTTTTGGTAAATTAAGTTATGGCACTTGCCGTGTTCTCCTCGCAAGCGCAGTCGCTCCTGCCTGCAAGCCCCTGCACTAGCCTCAGCTGGCTGTCGCTGCCGCCTGACAACGTCAGCACGCTGTCTTAGCAGTACCTGGGCTCCGCTACACCGATACGAAGAGGTGAAGCGACGCCAGGTTTTTAATCACTGGACGCCCCAATTTGATGTAGCAATTACATTTTCGTAGACTCTATCTTGCTGCGGCCGCCCTCAATTGTGAAGGATTTCAGTCTACCTTGCCCCGCCTATCGAAACCAGCTACGCCATCTTCACAGACCTGCAGAACGGAACCCCAGTCCTACGTAGCGGTAGTATCACAGCACGGCCAGTATGAGAGTAACTGCCATTCCATGTACCAAGCATCTGACAATGAAAATGGAGAATGAGATTTTCATTCTGCAGCGGATTGTGCGCTGATATGAAACTTCCTGGCAGATTAAAACTGTGTGCCGGACCGAGACTCGAACTCGGGACCTTTGCCTTTCGTGGGCAAATGCTCTACCGACTTAGCTACCCAATCACGACTCACGACCCGCCAGTACCTCGTCTCCTACCTTCAAAACTTCACATATTAGCCATATTTTTTCAAATTTCGAACATCATCCATCATTTGACTTTTTCCATATATTCCCTTCCACGCCGATTCTGCGGAGAACCTCCTCATTCCTTAACTTATCAATCCACCTAATTTTCAAATTTCGTCCGTAGCACATCTCAAATGCTTCGATTCTCTTCTGTTCCGGTTTTCCCACAGTCCATGTTTCACTACCATACATTGCTATGCTCCAAACGTACATTATAAGAAATTTCTGATCATTAATTGAAACTCTCAGCTGCCGATAGGTGTTGTTGATATACCTCGATGGAGACAGCTGCAATTGTGTGTCCCCACCGGGTCTCGAACCTGGGATCTCCTGCTTACATGGCAGACGCTCTATCCATTTTTTTTTATCGTTGTGTTTGGCCGTTGCGGACGTCACATGACATCCGTTAAAGTTCGTTTGTTGATCCTTCAACTCAGTTTTTTATTACGCAGGCCAACCAGCTGTCTGACCGAACACGCTGAGCTACCGTACCGGGAATCTGAGCCACCGAGGACACAGATGAATAGCGCGACTGTAGGGACTTATCCCTTGCACACTTCCCGTGAGACCCACGTTCCCAACTGTCCACAATCTACATACGTAACATACCTAATAGATATTTGCCCTTCCACTCAAGAGCTGAGGGTTTCAGTTAATGATCATTTATTCTTGAGAAGCTGCACGGTCATCAGTGATATCTGTTCTTTCTCGACCTCCGCTATCGGGTGGAGAAATGTAGGGTCCCCCTGAATAGGTCAGGCGTGCACTATACGCCGGAAGCGGCTACAAGGGTAGCGGAGTACGTGTGGAGTGCACATGGGAGTTTTTTAGGTTAGAGAATCCCCTCCCTAGGCCCGACAAGACGCCTCCTGAGACGCAGCAAGGTAAGAGTAGGCAAAATGCAACAGGGAATAACAAATTAATGTGCTAATAGTAAACTGCAGGAGCGTCTACAGAAAGGTCACAGAACTGCTCTCATTAACAAACGGTCACAACGTTCATATAGTACTAGGGACAGAAAGTTGGCTGAAACCAGACGTAAATAGTAATGAAATCCTAAACTCAGATTGGAATGTATACCGCAGAGACAGGCTGGACAGTGAAGGGGGAGGCGTGTTTATAGCGATAAGAAGTGCAATAGTATCGAAGGAAATTGACGGAGATCCGAAATGTGAAATGATTTGGGTGAAGGTCACGGTTAAAGCAGGCTCAGACATGGTAATTGGATGTCTCTATAGGCCCCCTGGCTCAGCAGCAGTTGTGGCTGAGCACCTGAAGGATAATTTGGAAAATATTTCGAGTAGATTTCCCCACCATGTTATAGTTCTGGGTGGAGATTTTAATTTGCCGGATATAGACTGGGAGACTCAGACGTTCATAACGGGTGGCAGGGACAAAGAATCCAGTGACATTTTTTTAAGTGCTTTATCTGAAAACTACCTTGAGCAGTTAAACAGAGAACCGACTCGTGGCGATAACATATTAGACCTTCTGGTGACAAACAGACCCGAACTATTTGAAAAAGTTAACGCAGAACAGGGAATCAGCGATCATAAAGCGGTTACGGCATTGATGATTTCAGCCGTAAATAGGAATATTAAGAAGGGTAGGAAGATTTTTCTGTTTAGAAAAAGTGACAAAAAGCAGATTTCAGAGTACCTGTTGGCTCAACACAAAAGTTTTGTCTCAAGTACAGATAGTGTTCAGGATCAGTGGACAAAGTTCAAAACCGTCGTACATAATGCGTTAGATGAGTATGTGCCAAGCAAGATCGTAAGAGATGGAAAAGAGCCACCGTGGTACAACAACCGAGTTAGAAAACTGCTGCGGAAGCAAAGGGAACTTCACAGCAAACATAAACATAGCCAAAGCCTTGCAGACAAACAAAAATTATGCGAAGCGAAATGTAATGTGAGGAGGGCTATGCGAGAGGCGTTCAATGAATTCGAAAGTAAAGTTCTATGTACTGACTTGGCAGAAAATCCTAAGAAATTTTGGTCTTATGTCAAAGCGGTAGGTGGATCAAAACAAAATGTCCAGACATTCTGTGACCAAAATGGTACTGAAACAGAGGATGACAGACTAAAGGCCGAAATACTAAATGTCTTTTCCCAAAGTTGTTTTACAGAGGAAGATTGCACTGTAGTTCCTTCTCTAGATTGTCGCACAGATGACAAAATGGTAGATATCGAAATAGACGACAGAGGGATAGAGAAACAATTAAAATCGCTCAAAAGAGGAAAGGCCTCTGGACCTGATGGGATACCAGTTCAATGTTACACAGAGTACGCGAAGGAACTTGCCCCCCTTCTTGCAGCGGTGTACCGTAGGTCTCTAGAAGAGCGTAGCGTTCCAAAGGATTGGAAAAGGGCACAGGTCATCCCCGTTTTCAAGAAGGGACGTCGAGCAGATGTGCACAACTATAGACCTATATCTCTAACGTCGATCAGTTGTAGAATTTTGGAACACGTATTGTATTCGAGTATAATGACTTTTCTGGAGACTAGAAATCTACTCTGTAGGAATCAGCATGGGTTTCGAAAAAGACGGTCATGTGAAACCCAGCTCGCGCTATTCGTCCACGAGACTCAGAGGGCCATAGACACGGGTTCACAGGTAGATGCCGTGTTTCTTGACTTCCGCAAGGCGTTCGATACAGTTCCCCACAGTCGTTTAATGAACAAAGTAAGAGCGTATGGACTATCAGACCAATTGTGTGATTGGATTGAGGAGTTCCTAGATAACAGGACGCAGCATGTCATTCTCAATGGAGAGAAGTCTTCCGAAGTAAGAGTGATTTCAGGTGTGCCGCAGGGGAGTGTCATAGGACCGTTGCTATTCACAATATACATAAATGACCTGGTGGATGACATCGGAAGTTCACTGAGGCTTTTTGCGGATGATGCTGTGGTGTATCGAGAGGTTGTAACAATGGAAAATTGTACTGAAATGCAGGAGGATCTGCAGCGAATTGACGCATGGTGCAGGGAATGGCAATTGAATCTCAATGTAGACAAGTGTAATGTGCTGCGAATACACAGAAAGATAGATCCTTTATCATTTAGCTACAAAATAGCAGGTCAGCAACTGGAAGCAGATAATACCATAAATTATCTGGGAGTACGCATTAGGAGTGATTTAAAATGGAATGATCATATAATGTTGATCGTCGGTAAAGCAGATGCCAGACTGAGATTCATTGGAAGAATCCTAAGGAAATGCAATCCGAAAACAAAGGAAGTAGGTTACAGTAGGCTTGTTCGCCCACTGCTTGAATACTGCTCAGCAGTGTGGGATCCGTACCAGATAGGGTTGATAGAAGATATAGAGAAGATCCAACGGAGAGCAGCGCGCTTCGTTACAGGATCATTTAGTAATCGCGAAAGCGTTACGGAGATGATAGATAAACTCCAGTGGAAGACTCTGCAGGAGAGACGCTCAGTAGCTCGGTACGGGCTTTTGTCAAAGTTTCGAGAACATACCTTCACCGAAGAGTCAAGCAGTATATTGCTCCCTCCTACGTATATCTCGCGAAGAGACCATGAGGATAAAATCAGAGAGATTAGAGCCCACACAGAGGCATACCGACAATCCTTCTTTCCACGAACAATACGAGACTGGAATAGAAGGGAGAACCGATAGAGGTACTCAAGGTACCCTCCGCCACACACCGTCAGGTGGCTTGCGGAGTATGGATGTAGATGTAGATGTAGAACAGTTACTATCTTCATATATAACAAATTGTTCCCCCTTGGTTCTCGTAATTGTTGTATATTACCCGTCTTTCCCTGTAACTTAGCCATATTTTCAATGCCCGCGTATCCTTTAACTATATATGAAGATAGTAACTGTTCTCGAAAGAACAGATACCATTGATGACACTGCAGCTTTTCTAAAATTAATGATCATTTACTGAAACCCTCAGCTGCCGATAGGTGTTGTTGCTATACCTCGATGGAGAAAGCTGAAAATGTGTGCCCCGACCGGGACTCGAACCCATCGACGTATATCAACAACACGTGTCAGCAGCTGAGGGTTTCAGTTAATGATTATTTATTCTTGAGAAGCTGCACGGTCATCAATAATATCTGTTCTTTCGAGAACAGTTACTATCTTGAAACTTCCTGGCAGATTAAAACTGTGTGCCCGACCGAGACTCGAACTCGGGACCTTTGCCTTTCGCGGGCAAGTGCTCTGCCAACTGAGCTACCGAAGCACGACTCGCGCCCGCTACTCACAGCTTTACTTCTGCAGTACCGGGCGTGAGTCGTGCTTCGGTAGCTCAGTTGGTAGAGCAATTGCCCGCGAAAGGCAAAGGTCCCGAGTTCGAGTCTCGGTCGGGCACACAGTTTTAATCTGCCAGGAAGTTTCATATCAGCGCACACTCCGCTGCAGAGTGAAAATCTCATTCCAGTTACTATCTTCATATATAACAAATTTCTTCCTGAAATTAAGGTCTTAGACTTCTCTTGGCCGGGGATGCCGTTTTTGGCAATGCTAGTCTACGTTTTAAGTATTCCTTGCTCCGTCCGTTATACGATATATTGCTGCCGAGGTAAGATTCCTTAACGTCATCTACTTCGTCACCATCAGTCCTGTTGTCAAGTTCCTCTCTGTTCTCATCTCTGCTGCTTCTTGTTACTTTCATTTTTCTTCGATTTACTCTCAGTCCATTTTCTGTATACGTTTGGCTTCTCATTCCACTCAACAGATCCTGTAATTCTTCTTCACTTCCACTGAGGACAGCAATGTCATCAGCGATTCTTATCTTTGATATCCTTTCACTCTGATTTTTAATCTCCCTCTTGAATCTTTCTTTTATTTCCGTCGTTGCTTCTTTATCGTATCGATGGGTCAGTAGGGACGAAAGACTACAACCCCTGTCTTGCTTCGTTCTTGGTCTCTCACCCTTATTTTTCCCTCTCGGTTCTTGTAAATATTGTACATTACCTGTCTTTCCCTGTAGCTTAGCCATATTTTCTCAAAATTTCGAACATCTTTCATCATTTGACTTTTTCGAAAGCTTTTCCAGGTCGACAAATTCTATGAACGAGTCTTGATTTTTCTTCACTCTTGTTGTCAGTATCAACCGCAGCGTTGGTGTCTTTACCGTTCCTAAAGCCAAACTGATCGTGAACTAACACATGCTACATTTTCTTTTCCATTCTTCCGTGTGTTATTCCTGTCAGCAACTTGAGTGCATGAGCTGTTAATCTCACTAAGCGATAATTCTCGCACTAGTCCGCTCTAGCTATGTCCGGAGTTGTGTCTATGACGTTTTTTTTTAGAAAGCCAGATCGTATATCGCCAGTCTCATACATTCTACACGCCAATGTGAACAGTCGTTTCGTTGCCCTTTCCCCCAGTGATTTTACAAATCCCGATAGAATGTTATCTATGCCTTCTGCCTTATTTGATTTCAAGTCCTCCAAAACTGTTTTAAATTCTGTCTAACACTGGATCCCCTATCTCTTACCTATCTACTCCTACTTCTTTTTTACCACGCCATCAGACAAGTCCTTACCCTCATAGAGGTCTTCAGTGTACTGAAGTTATATACAGAGATGCTTTATGGTGGCTCATTAATGGCAAATTAACTTTCTGTGACCGTTGTATTCATGAGAAATGGCAGTTAAATATATATCTCATCCAATACTTCGATGAAACGAAGAATTTGAGGCAGCTAAGGACGAAACACGATACTTCTTAAAATTGTTGCAGCCTTATGATCAATGACGTTTTAGGATGAAATATAAAGTCGAATGAACCAACAAGTTTAGTATTACCAGTCAGTGTTTATTATATCCACAATGGGTTAGAAAGGTTTAATCCTCAATAATCAGGTAGATTTACATGTGTTTAAATGACGTGTTGATGTAGGTGTGTGTGTTTGTGTGTGTGTGTGTGTGTGTGTGTGTGTGTGTTATGACTCTGAGGTAACCTGTTCAAATGTGTGTGAATTCCTAAGGGACTAAACTGCCGAGGTCATCGGTCCCTACACTTACACACTACTTAAACTAACTTAAACAAACTTATGCTAAGAACAACACACACATCCATGCCCGAAGGAGGACTCGAACCTCCGGCGGGAGGGGCCGCGCAATCCGAGACATCGTGCCTAAAACAGCGCGGCCACTCGGCGCAGCTCATAAATGGTATAACGGTTTGTTTGTAGCATTTAGTCTCTTCTGCCTAACAGTCCTCATTTCATACAAAATGTGGTGTCTTATGCAAGTGATAAACATTTTGAGATGATTTTCATTTTATTGTACACCAGTACAGCCGTAACAAATTGTTAGTTGGCCTATTCACTTTCTATCATTGTAAGACTAATAACAGCAAGATTTCATATTAGTGGATTCCAGTAGAAGATGCATTTCTCGTTTGTACATACACACATTTACGAGTCAACAGGTGTAGAAACACAGTTTTTCTGCTGAGTTCAGCGAGCGACCGAGCTCGGCCTAACTTCGTGACGTACGCGCCGCGGCCTATCTTTCTCGTAGACCTCGACGACGTTCGAAGTGACGTCGTCCGAATGTGTGATGTAGTGACAGATGATGAAGGTGGAATTTATGTCGATGTAATATGCACATGACACTCGTGTGGCTGACCCCACATTCCTTGGTAATACGACTCATGCCACCATGCGGACAGATAAACATCGTAACCAGAACAGCTTCTTCATGTGCTCTGCGGTTGGAATCTTCATCCTCGTACTCTGACGTTGAAGCTTCCTGTTCGTAATAGTGACTTAATAATTCCTGCAAGTGTCTGGCTGGATGGACAACTTCGATTGGGATAGACTTCTCTATACCACCGGACCGTTTCGAGAGAATTTCTTTGACATTCGCAGCATAAAAGTAGCATGTCTAACTCCTCCTCATTGGTGTACATATCTGCACGTAAGGAATGTTGTAGCAGAAATGACCTGCGAATAGATGACACAGTTCCTGTTAGTTCTGCAGTGCAGACAAGTCTAAAGACTCGATACAACGGCGTAGCATGACATGAGAGTGTTTATAGCGCCGTAGCCGATTCCAGTTTTAGAATATTCCTCGGGTTCTTTTGCCACGAGTTTCAACGTTAAAATTAACAACCATCATACCACCGTACTCTTGTTTTGAAGCGCTTTCGGATAGTGTTAAAATTTAACAGACTATGTAATAAAACATATATGTTTCAATACCTCGATCGATGGAAGAGTTAAGACTCTTTATCACAGACAAAAGTACAAGCTCCTTTGCGTACCATTGTTGGGCAAAGATCTCGTTTCGATATTTGTGTTTACGATATCAAAGGGGTGTCAATGTTTTACGTGATTCGCCCTGTATATAGAGAAATCGCGGCGTTAGTAAGTTGTAACGAATTGCAGGAAGACCTGTAGAAGATCGGTACGTTGTTGAGGAATTGGCGTATTGAGCATAAATAGGCATAAAGATTCATAACTGTATGAATAGACGATTGTAGAAAAATCGCTTGAAGCAGTGATGTCAGTTAACTATCTGGGAGTATGCTTACGGAGCAATTTAGAGCAGCATGACCACAGATACTCACAGGTAAATCAGATGCCAGACTGAGATTCAATAGAAGAACACTCAGGAAGTGTTGTCAACTCACGAAGGAAGCAGCTTGTAAAACCGTCGTTGGGCCAATACTTGAGTGTTGCTGTCAGTCTGGAATCCGATTGATAGAGGAAATAGACGAGATACAAGGAACTTCAGAGCGATTCGCCACAGCTTCATTTAGTAAGCACGAAAGCGTCTCGGCAGTGAGACACGTTACAAGTGGGAGGCGCTGTGCGTCTCAGTGTCGTTTACTGTTAAAATTCCGAGAGCGGAGGTTCGTAGAAGTGGCAATCAATGCAGCTTGCGAATAGATCTCGTATGAGAGATTAGAGAGATACGAGCTAACACGGGGAGTTACCAAGAATCGTCCTTAACCGCACACCGTCCGTTCCTGGAAAGCGGGAGAAGTGAAGTGCCGGCCGCTGTGGTCGAGTGGTTCTAGGCGCTTCAGTCCGGAACCAAGAGGCTGCTACGATCGCAGGTTCGAATCCTGCCTCGGTCATGGATGTGTGTGATGTCCTTAGGTTAGTTAGATTTAAGTAGTTCTAAGTCTAGGGGATTGATGACATCAGATGTTAAGTTCCATAGTGCCTAGAGCCATTGGAACCATTTCTGAAGTGAAGTGGTACATGAAGTACCCTCTGCCACGCACTGGAGAGTGGCTTACAGACTATATGTACATAGGAAACAGGAATGTCACTAATTACCCGCCCTGAAACAAAATCTTTCTTCCTGATAACTAACTGGTTACTACAGAGCTGTCTTTCAGTCACCTGAAATTTTCCGGACCAGAAGGACTGATTTTGGTCCATGTTGGCGCTTCGACCTCCGTCATCGGAGCGTCAACTGTACGAAAAGCTGTTCATAACCGCGATTTCGTCAACAAGTTGCATCAGTAGCTAAGTGCCGGCACTACGTTCTATCCTTTTCCTTCCAGTCATCGATGGTGACGCGAAGACCAAAAGTGTATAAAGCAGCCAACAGGCCAAAGATTCGTTTCAAAATTGCTTAGTCACATTTTAGATTGAAGACACACGAGAGAGAAGAAGAAGTTTTGATAACCAGGATAAATCCGAGATCGAACCTCCAAACTTTGGACTGCTTCTCTGACATTTATCAACAGATTTATATCGTAATGGAAAGTGTTTCTCAAAATCTTGCAATCCAATTAGTAGGTGGTACCCGCATCAGGCTATCTATCGTAGGAGACAAGGCCAAAGGGAGATTGAACATCATTCGTGTTGTGAATTTTATTTTAATAGAACGAACTAAGCAAGTTTATTAAACATATATTGGAAAATATCTCCAATTGCACTGACTACTAAGAAACAAAATAATCTACAATCATAAAAGCGTACCAGACTGATTAACAGCAAACAGATTTAACACAATAATAAAAAGTGCAGCAGTACAAGAAAATAGTTACAAAATTTTCCTGAAAGAAACTTTAAGATTTAGAATCCAAAATAGAAGTACGCTCCGCAAACACGCACCACATGAGAAAATTACTATACGGCTGGATAGCGAAGGTGCGCAAGGCACGTAAAAGAAATAGCCATACAAAATTGGTGTTTAATATTGCGTCATAAATGGTACAAGTATCTCCTGAGAATCTTCATGAAATTAAAACATCTTAAATCTTCTAGTGTTTGGCCAGTTCAAAAACTAACAATGCATACAAGGTTCAAATCAAATGGCTCTAAGCACTATGGGACTTAACATCTGAGGTCATCAGTCCCCTTTACTTAGAACTTCATAAACCTAACTAACCTGAGGACATCACACAGAGCCATGCCCGAGGCAGGATTCGAACCTGCGACCGTAGCAGCAGCGCGGTTCCGGACTGAAGTGTCTAGAACCGCTCGGTCACTGCGGTCGGCCTCCATACAAGGAGTAAGATCAATAACCGTTCAGTTGGCCGAGGCACACCTGCGTAAACACATTAAAGTAAATAGATCTAGTAATTACTCAACTGATAAATTAGCCGGGTAACACTTCAACAATTTGGATGAAACAGAAGTAACAAACAAATCAAAAAGAAAACTGCAGTAGGTACGCAAGTCTTAAGACAGAAATAAATACACCGACGTGTTACACAACTCCGTCTTGGCAAGCCGTAGTGGACTCTGAGAGATTAAGTGGTGGAGGACAACCTGCACCCGGTTGGCCGTTCGGTCGGACGCGGACTTGGCTCCGCTTTCGGAGGCTGTGCCTGATCTATCATCCACGCAGATTTCAACCAAGTCTCACCAAAAGGAACACAAATGGTAGCCTAATTAACAGAGAAACGCAGAATTTAGCAGAGGAATTGCGCCAGACCTTTACTACAGTCCGAATGCCGCCGCACGAGTGTCAACACTACAGCAACAAGGAAACAAGTAAATAAGGAGTCAAATCAACGATACTTGTTCAAAAATGTTCAAATGTGTGTGAAATCTTATGGGACTTAACTGCTAAAGTCATCAGTCCCTAAGCTTACACACTACTTCACCTAAATTATCCTAAGGATAAACACACACACCCATGCCCGGGAGGACTCGAACCTCCGCCGCGAACGATAACTTGTGAGTCAGCCTACGGCGAAACATAGTTACCGTGCAGAAAGTTCGACTAACAACCAAAATTGTACCAAACTCGCGCCGCGTGGGCGAGGGGTAAACAAGTAACCACCACGCGGAGCGGTGCACTAAACACCAAGCTAACGCGTTCGGTCGACTAAATAACCCATGACTAACAGCACATAGAAAATAACCTTTTGAACAACATCACAGCCACGTATAAGACAGTAGTACAGCGCAAAATAAAGTCCTTACGGAGAGAGACTTAATTCTTAATATTAATATGCCCAGCCTTACGAACAGTAAAAAAAAAAGAAAGAAAAACTTCAAACTTGATAGTGTAAAGACCCAGTGAGACAACAGTCGAAATTGTGCGCTGCAGTAATAGTACATGCAGTAATTTAAATGCGCGCCTCCACAAATCTGACGCCTTACAGAAAATAGCACACAAATTGTACCATTAAATAAAGAAACAAATTCAGTTGTTTTGTACGAGAGGACACACAACATTCCCGCCTAGCGGTGTTAGTAACCAGAAGTCTAATATGGAACGAGTCTTGAACCTCTAACAAACAACAAGACGACCACCGATCCAAGCAGTCACAGCACTGGTACAGGAAACAGCAATTATACACTACTGGCCATTAAAATTGCTACACCACGAAGATGACGTGCGACAGACGCGAAATTTAACCGACAGGAAGAAGATGCTGCGAGATGCAAATGATTAGCTTTTCAGAGTATTCACACAAGGTTGGCGCCGGTGGCGACACCTACAACGTGCTGGATTGAAGAAAGTTTCCAACCGATTTCTCATACACAAACAGCAGTTGATCGGCGTTGCCTGGTGAAACGTTGTTGTGATGCCTCGTGTAAGGAGGAGAAATGCGTACCATCACGTTTCCGACTTCGATAAAGGTCGGATTGTAGCCTATCGCGATTGCGGTTTATCGTATCGCGACATTGCTGCTCGCGTTGGTCGAGATCCGATGACTGTCAGCAGAATATGGAATCGATGGGTTCGAGAGGCTAATACGGAACGCCGTGCTGGATCCCAACGGCCTCGTATCACTAGCAGTCGAGATGACAGGTATCTTATCTGCATGGCTGTAACGGATCGTGCAGCCACGTCTCGATCCCTGAGTCAACAGATGGGGACGTTTGCAAGACAACAACCATCTGCACGAACAGTTCGACGACGTTTGCAGCAGCATGGACTATCAGCTCGGAGACCATGGCTGCGGTTAACCTTGACTCTGCATCACAGACAGGAGCGCCTGCGATGGTGTACTCAAGGACGAACCTGGGTCCACGAATGGCAAAACGTCATTTTTTTCGGATGAATCCATGTTCTATTTACAGCATCATGTTGGTTGCATTCGTGTTTGACGACATCGCGGTGAACGCATATTGGAAGCGTGTACTCGTCATCGGCATAGTGGCGTATCACCCGCCGTGATAGTATGGGGAGCCGTTGGTTACACGTCCCGGTCACCTCTTGTTCGCATTGACGGCACTTTGAACAGTGGACGTTACATTTCAGATGTGTTACGACCCGTGGCTCTACCCTTCATTCGATCCCTGCGAAACCCTACATTTCAGCAGGACAATGGACGACCGCATGTTGCAGGTCCTGTACGGGCCTTTCTGGATACAGAAAATGTTCGACTGCTGCCCTGGCCAGGAAATTCTTCAGATCTCTCACCAACTGAGAACGTCTGGTCAATGGTGGCCGAGCAACTGGCTCGTCACAATACGCCAGTCACTACTCTTGATGAACTGTGGTATCGTGTTGAAACTGCACGGGCAGCTGTACCTGTACACGCCATCCAAGCTCTGTTTGACTCAATGCCCAGGCGTATCAAGGCCGTTATTACGGCGACAGGTGGTTGTTCTGGTTACTCATTTCTCAGGATCTATGCACCCAAATTGCGTGAAAATGTAATCACACGTCAGTTCTAGTATAATATATTTGTCCAATGAATACCCGTTTATCATCTGCATTTCTTCTTGGTGTAGCAATCTTAATGTTCAGTAGTGTAGCTATGGATACTGCCGATGTTCGTCTCACTCGCAACCGATACACCAAATCTGAAGCTTGCCGGACACACCCGTACAACTATCCAGGGAGGACAACGTGGAGACGACACGGAACTTCAATACAGCGTCGGTCCCCCGCCCGCCTCCAGGTCCGGTCGGTCGGTTGCTGCGTTCAAAGCCTATGACAATTAACTACCGAACTTGTACCAGCCATCAACTGCCGACACACTAGTCACCTCGCCGCCTGGTTCCAGCTCGGTCGCCCCACCGCGAACGAAACGTTTCGCTTTCCCGGTCTCACTGTCACTCCCCTCGTGCCTCCAATCTCCACGCGAAACCACGCCCTCTTAAGGCTTAGGTGTTCTACTAGAGACTGTGGCGCAACCTACCGATCGCGCAACGGTTCACCAATATTGTCACAATAAAATAAAGCACACTCGTAAGTTGGGGGAACAGGCTGGAAGGCACTTTCGTTTGAGAAGGAAATGTGGAAGTACATTTCTCCCTAGCAGCAGGCAAGATTCAGCTATACAACCCAAAAACTAAAACTAAACTTCGCCCGAACAGGCCGTGAAGGCCCAATGGTACCGACCGGCCGCCGTGTCATCTTCAAACCACATGCGCCGCTGCATATACAACCCAAAAAAGACTGGAAAAAATCTTCTCTACAATTCCCTGACGTAATTCTGTGGAAACACAACTACTCAGTCTTCAGATATCCTGTGTGCTGATTTTCGGCACGATTGTGTTCCGGCCGCGAGTGTTAAGGTCGATATTGGCCTCGCCAGAGATCCTGGGGCGCCGAGCTGGCGGCGAGTGGCCCTCTGGCGGCGAGGAGAGGAGGGTTGTAGAGTACCGAGCGAGAAGGACAGAAAGGCAGTGGGGTCCGGATGCTCCGAATTGTGCATTTATAACTTTGACACTGTGGTAATGAACTGAGGGTGAATCCGAGACGCTTGGGAATTCAACGCTGCTGTAGAACGATAAGCCGTGGGCTCTGCAATTGTAGGGACGTAATTTACGGCGAGCTGTGGCCGATGCCGTTTGTGGATGTTTTGCCACGGCAGATAAACAAGACAGAATGGGCTCAATCTGAACACGCTGTGCTGTAGCATGTTCGCCCACAATAAGGATGTCATGATATTGGAGAAGAAAGCAGTGGAATACGGTACTTGTATTAACGTTCAGTGACTTCTGCGGTGTTAGTTTACTTAACCGTGTGGAGATTGAGAAGTAACTGTCACTTTTCGACGGAATTTACGATTGTGTAAAAGTGCGGCCAATGCCAGATGGGCGTTGTCATAAAGTTATTATATTTCTTATTTGTGAACATAATTTTCAGTTATCAGGATTACTCATTGGACAGATTTGAAATCGTCAGTTCTGCGCTGTAATTCAGCGGGTTGTAAATACTGGAATTTGGCAAATATGCCAACCGTGAGTTTTGGATATGTTTTTATATTTGCGTGTAAAATGAACGTGAATTCTGAAGTTTGTAAGGTACCTTTCTACCATTATGGTTGGTTGGTTCAAATGGCTCTGAGCGCTATGGTACTTAACATCTTAGGTCATCAGTCCCCTAGAACTTGGAACTACTTAAACCTAACTAACCTAAGGACATCACACACATCCATGCCCGAGGCACGATTCGAACCTGCGACCGTAGAAGTCCCGAGGTTTCGGACTGCAGCGCCTAGAACCGCACAGCCACCGCGGCCGGCTCTACCATTATGATTCTGTAAGTTTTTATTTGGAAGTTACGTCTTTGCTACTGTTATTGGTTGAGAATTTAAAAAAAAGAAAATATGGTTCAAATCGCTCTGAGCACGATGGGACTCAACTTCTGAGGTCATCAGTCCCCTAGAACTTAGAACTACTTAAACTTAATTTACGTAAGGACATCACACACAACCATGCCCGAGGCAGGATTCGAACCTGCGACCGTAGCGATCGTGCGTTTCCAGACTGTAGCGTCTAGAACCGCTCGGCCTCTGCGGCCGGTGGTTGATAATTTATTACCCGATTAATCAATGGAATATATATTTAACCAGCCTTTCTATGAAGTGTTTTAAGACTTGTTTTTCAGTGAACTATTATTAACAAATTACGTAAATCAGTAATGTTGTGTAAGCAGTTATTGAAGACACCCATCTCCATTAGCCAATCAATCAAGGCCAGCTGGGAACGGGCATTGATGTAACATTAGGGGACTAGAGGCTGTTTGTTAAGTTGTGGCAATGCTAATCCCGTTGTTTGTTGTTCTTGTTGAAGTGTCTAGTCGCCCCTAAATTAAAAACTGTCCTCAGCTCGTGGTCTTGCGGTAGCGTTCTCGGTTCCCGCGCAACAGGTCCCGGCTTCGATTCCCGGTGGGGTCAGGGATATTTCCCTGCCTCGAGATGACTGGGTGTTGTGTCGTCTTCCTCATCATCATTCATCCCCATTACGGTAGGAGGAAGGCAATGGCAAACCACCTCCGCTAGGACCTCCGCGGTGTGGGTCTCCCGCATCGTCCCCTACGCACCTCAGAGTATGGAACCTCATCATCATCAAATAAAAAACTAATTACGAACGCCTGATGGGTGTTTAAATCCGCGATGTAAGACCGAGGACACTGGTGTCATACGTTATTTCAATCGCTCTTTCCGAGACTGAATGACCACGTTGCCGTAGCCTGTAGTGCAGTGACAGCTCGAGTTAGTCCACTGAGAGCGATCGACCCACAGACGCCAGAGCTGACAAATGGCTGCCGGCTCCCCGGCCAACGGCGCGCGCTCCACCTGTGACTCTGCGGCGGAAGAATCGCGGCGCGGTGCTGCGCGGCGCAGCATCTGGGCCTATCAACTTGAATCGCGGCCGCTATTGATCCCACACACAAAGGTTACGACCGACACACCTATGGCGGTGGGCCCGGCGTCCGCCGCCCGCTCCTGACCACATTTCACGTGCACTATGGGCCGCGCGCGCTCCCTTCGTGTTCAGATGCACCTACAAATTACAATACATCGATATAAGGATAATAATAATGCATCAATAATGTAAAATAATATAATAAAGATATATTTCGAACTTCACTTTGCCATCATGTAGCTACAAACATAGCTTTGTCACTTATATATGAACATAGCTTTAGTGTGCAATGCCTTAGTGCGAATGCTTGTACAGGGTTATACAGGGCGATTTTTTTCCACCGTGTACAAATTCTAGGGAAGGAGAGGATACGGGACAGAAAAGGTGTAATGAACTTATGTTCGGAAATCCATGGTTACCATGCTAGAGACTATCTGTTCAATCATACTTTGTTACAGAGACTACGGTCTAATACCCGCTGTACCACGCAGGCACAGTTAGAGTATGTGTGGTTTCCTCCCAGAGGGTGGTACTGTTCCTCATACGTCATGCCCTAGCGCCCTCTCCTGCCATATAATTGGTATTGTTGTGTCCGATTCACTTCTCTTGCTGACTCACCTTGTAGTGGACGTGGTACAGAGTTGTACACAATGGTTCCGTATTCGAATCGAGAACTCGAAGGAAAGGCAAATGGCAACGGCAGCAGGCAGCGTGGTTATATCAGGAGACATACCCCGCCGACAACAGCCAGAGCATTCAATGTTTGCACAGTGTTTCAAAAAAATGTTCAAATGTGTGTGAAATCTTATGGGACTTAACTGCTAAGGTCCATGACTGCAGCGCTAATCCCGCGCGGCTGCAAAGCGTTTCGCCGTTTGTCTGAGACAGGGTCGTTTCAGGAAGCAGGAAATCATGAAGACGAACCCGAAATGTTCGGACATCAGACTTGGAGGAAAATGTCACTAACACTGTGGAAGGCGGCCGCCGCGTCAGTACCAGGCAGCTGCCCCGTCAGTACAGGGTAAGAAAGTGACCATGTGGGACATTCTCGGAAGCGGTTTTTTCACTTGTTTCTTCACCAGGCAACCACGATTCAGGGATTTGTGTCATTCATCCTACTCACAGATGAGGCCACTTTACGCGGAGTGGTATCTTAAAACTTTTATAACAGTCATCTGTGGTATAGTATGCAGAACCCCCATGGTATGGTGACAGAACATCATCAGCATCAGAGCAGCCGGAATGTGTGGTCTGGGATAACTGACTGTCGTCTTTCGGGACCAGTCTTCCTCCCACGTCGTCGAACAGTCCGGAACTATCGGTGTTTCTTGCGGGTAACTTTACCTCCCCTGCTGGAAGAAGTGCCATTGATGATTCGAAGGGTTATGTGGCCGCTACATGATTGTGCTCCAGACCACTTCGCCGTTAATGTCGGACGTATCTCAATAGCGTCTTCCCTGGTCGATGGATCGAACGAGGGGTCGGGGGTTGCATGGCCTGTTCGTTCACCCGATCTCAACCCGTGCAATTTCTGGTTACGGAACCATTCCAGATGTGGAGATACTTGAGCAGAGTGTTTATGCTGCCTTTGACACTGTTCGGACGCAGCCTGGACTGCATTGTCCAATGCGCATTAGACCGCGATCCCTGTAACAATGAATGACTGTATAAATGGTTCTCTAGCATGAAAACCATGCATTTCCGGACATAAGATCACCAGACCTTTTTTGTTGCGTATTCTCTCGTCGATCAATCACTAGAGTTTGTACACGGTAAAAAAAAATCACCCTCTACATATGAAAGGCGTTCAATAAGTAATGCAACTCATTTTTTTCTGAACGCAGATTGGTTTTATTCAGGATTCCATTACACCATATTATTCCCCGCTGGTTTCGCTACAAAATCCTATTTTTCAACACAGTCTCCGTTCAATGCGACGGCTTTACGCCATCTTAGTCGGAGAGCCTATATGTCCGCATGGTACCACTCAACTAGATGACCGTCGGAGACAACATTTTGTTGCACCTATTGCCTCCACACATCGACGTAGTGTTTCCCACGAAATGCATTCTTCATTGCAGCACGCAGATGGAAGACGAAAGGTGGTGTGGTGTGGGACCAATCCATGGATTGCGGTTTTGTTTCCAGTTCGAGTTGATGAAACGGTTTCATAGCCTGTGCGGATGTTTGACAAAAAATTGTCACGATCAGCCTCGTAACATGCAACTAATTGCGATGAGATGGTCTTTCGTTGCTCTTTATGGTCTTTGTTAGGTGGTGAGGAACACAGCGGACACGCACCTTTGAATACCCCAACTGGTCAGCATCACCAACAGAGGCATCCAGCTGTGCAGCGAGATGTTTGATTGTGATCCATCCATCGCTTCGAATGAGAATGTTTGCACATTTCCACATTGCAGGGATCACAGCTTTTATGTGATCGGCCGGCACGCGGCAAATCGGACAAGTATGAGCGATCTTGTTTCGATGATGACAGACGCCTCTCCCAACGATTCGCCGAGCTTTTGTTTACTGCTAGGATCCCTTAGACATTTTGAAAGCGCCTATGAAAATCTGTGATGCTCTACTTTTCCGCCTAAACAAAGTCAATGATAGCTCTCTGTTTGGAACGCAGCTCCATTACAGACGACATTTTGAAGGCTATTTGTAGCACCGCCAAAGATCGCAGCTTCATGAAACCATACGGGCTGAAGCAGGAATATTCCACGAAGCTTCACTACAAATTCGGAATTTTTTAAACCCAAATCGGCTGAGGAAAACAGTTGCAATATTTGTTGAACACCTCTTGTAGACTGATACCAATATGCAATGACCAACCTGCAATGAGGTTGGCTCTAAGCACTATGGGACTTAACATCTGAGGTCATCAGTCCCCTAGACTTAGAGGTACTTAATCCTAACTAACCTAAGGACATCACACACATCCATGCCCGAGGCAGGTTTCGAACCTGCTACCGTAGCAGCAGCACGGTTCCGGACTGAAGCGCCCAGAACCGCTCGGTCACAGCGACCGGCTGCAATGAGGGAAAAATGGTATGTCTCCCAGAGAAATAAGAGAGGTACCTGGGTAGATGGCACATTGTGCTAGGTCAGCTCGTAGTAACCAGTGCCAGCCAATCGCTTCCCCCCCCCCTCCCTATCTCCCCCCCCCCCCCCCACACACACACACTGCATGCTTTAGCCATCACTTTTTAATATTTGCTGAATTATGGATTTCTTGTCTCAGTCAGAGCTGTGTGCATCGCAACCTACCATTTCTCTCTTGTATACTGTGGCATGAAACTGCCATTTCACGGCACGGTTCAATCCCCACTTGCACTGCAGCGCACGTCAATGCAACATAGGTGCTCCAGCGTGTCATAAAACGATAAGCCTTCCTTGCTTGGTAAACTTTACACGTTAGTAGTTTATTGCATCATAAGTAGCACTACGGTCCATGTAGGCACCGGCTCACGCCGCTGACTCCCCTCTCTGTGGTCCAGAGACAGGTATGGCCTACCATTTACTTTTTTGTGCGTCATCCTAAGTAACAAAGAAGACCAGTGGTATTGCATCGTACCTAAAAGTCCTTAATATGAGCTAATATTGTCGATTACGAGACGTTACTATTTATCAGAACTTAAAACTTTGGTAATGTCTTCGTTCGACCAGAAGTGGTTCTTTTTCCTCTTTCTCTTCCATTGCTCCGAGGACAAGGAAAGTGTACTGAGTGGAAGATCTGATACATGAGCAGGCATAAAAGTCAAATTTTATGTCTTTGATGGTAAAACAGTTGAATGGGCAACACATAGTCGGACGACGTTGGCAAGCACCGGGATAATTAACTAGCCCTGGGATTTTACTGATCGCAGGATTTTGGTGGTTCTTCAGCTAGACGCCGTAGGTAGTACTAGCAGTGGTCGTTGTTGTTCGTTTCTCCTGCTCATGTAGCATCTCTAAGGTAAAGGCGAAACTGCCTGACTTATGCTTGTTTAGATTCTGAGCTGTACCGGTCGTTCTTGTGTACCATGTTGGTTATGTGGATATGAGGTGTGCGGGTCATTCCCATGTATGTTCGCATCGAACGTCGGTAACATTCAATACGCAGCAAATGGTTGTGGTGGTTTATCGACTCTAATCACCAGTTCCTTTAACAAGTGAAACCTAAGAAAATAAGTTCTTTCCGTGTAACTTTGCTGCTGTGAAACAAGCCCTATCCTCCCACATTGGTTACTCGAGGTTAATCATGAGGATGTGGGTGAACGAGAAGGGCCACACCACAATTGGTACATCGGGAAGGGAGCAAATGTAATCTAATAACTGAATAGTATTGACCATATTGTGCATATTTCACGTAAGCAGTAGGTAATTTGCACCGAAATCAGAGAAAAGTCTGCACTAGTTTGATTACTAAGTATCACAGATTAACAAAAGTAACAGTCAGGAGCAGGTTACGAAATGAATATCTTCTGATACTTGAGAAGATGTTAAGCCCTTGAAAGGAGCTAGACAGTGAGAAGGAGAGAACTGCACGCAGAGAAAAGTGTCATGAACATGCCGATTTGCTACTTAGGTCGTAGGTGGTAACTTGCCACCGTGTACAGAGTGCGGGGCTCCTTCGGATCTACCGGTGACGTAAATTACGAAAGTAATTTTAATTTTTGCGAACAACAAATATCAAGACATATCTTACATGTTGTTAGAACTGCTTTGTGCGAGCGAGTCGTCGGTGTCTAACTCTCGCCAACATGACATCTATCACGAGGTTCATTGACGTCAACGCAGACTACACGGAGCGAGCTTTACGTCTTGCCTACTCTAGAAGACTGAGAAACATTATGGTGAGTGTCCTGTTGGGTCCTGTTTAAAGACTTGACCCAGGATAATGCCATGGTTGCCACTGTTTTCTGTTTCCCAAAAGATCACTTTTACAAGTGCGTTCGGAGACAAGGTGCAATCCCGGCCGCCGTGGCCGATCGGTTCTAAGAGCTTCAGTCCAGAACCGCGCTGCTGCTACGGTCGCAGGTTAGAATCCTGCCTCGGGCATGGATGTGCGTGATGTCCTTAAGTTAGTTAGGTTTAAGTAGTTCTAAGTCCAGGGGACTGGTAACCTCAGGTGCTAAGTCCCATAGTGCTTACAGCCGTTTCTACAAGGTGCGATCAAAAAGTTCCCGTTTGAGGTCGTTGCTTCAGCGTGTATGCAACATAGTGCAACTCCGATGCGGGTATATAAGCACCGAAATGTAGGCAAGTTCTTAGTGTGGCATTTGTGTCTTTCCAATGTGCGCTCGATAAATGCTAAAACTTGAACTATGGCAACGTAATTACCAAACGCGGCAAAGCAGGATCAGGACTTTTCTTGGTTGCCGAAGAGGAAGCACAGGTAGACATCCATCGGAGAATGAAGAATGTCTATGGGGCAGCTCGTCTGTCGACAACTGCCGTTGTGGAGTGGTGCAGCAAGTTCCATGCTTGTCACGATTTGACACAGGACGCAGGTCACTCTGGGAGAGGTCAGAAGTTACGCCAACTCCATTGGGAGACACTCGAGTAACCACCCTATAGTCGAGATCTCTCCCAATGCGTTTATCGCTCATTCGGTCCCTTGAAAAAGGCCTTGAAGGGCCGACGATGCCTGTCGGACGAGGATGTCCAGCCGGTAGTTATGGTCTTCTTCACGCATCAGGGTACGGTGTTTTATCACTCCAATGTTTTCAGCGTAGTGCCTTGGTGGGGTGGTTGCCTCTGCGCTCACGGTGGTTTTGTCTTATTGGTGTATAGCCTTCGAACGGAAACTTTCTCGATCCGACCCTTATACAAAATTGGTAAGTTGCCATTACTTGATTGGTCTTAACGGTCAGTTACCTTCACACAGAGATATTCATGAGCGCTTCCGTACCTAACGGATAACGCTATCTAATTTGTGTCTCAATCTCGTCGTCGTGGGAATACGTTACAAGTAGTTATGTAAATTTAATCAACTGTTAATTGGCAACTTTTTCGCTAAGCAATATACATTTTTAAGTTGGCCCGTTTTTTGGCAGTTCCAGACCAGAATGGATGCCTCCTAGTAAGGGCGGTCATAGACCTCTTCCTTTACCCAAGTGATCAGTATCCTTCAGGTGTTTAGTTTATGTGCGACGAACTTCTAACATTACTTAAAACTTTTGTACATTGCTGAAGCAACAAACGTAGAATGAAATCTTCTTGTAGAAATAGTAGACAGTCAGTCAGTTGCATATTAGAAGGTTCATCGAAACCCCTTTACCGTGGCTTCACCGTTGTAAACTTATTTGTCCGTCTCTGACATAGAAGACCGCAAACCTTCTTTCCTTCCCGTCTGGGTAAGCTGTGCAGTGATTAGAGTACATGTAAAGCTTACTGGGACAGGGTAAATGCCAGCTACAATGAAGTTCAAATGGCTCTGAGCACTATGGCACTTAACATCTGTGGTCATCAGTTCCCTAGAACTTAGAACTACTTAAACCTAACTAACCTAAGGACATCATACAACACCCAGTCATCACGTACAATGAAGTCGATAATTCGATTGTAATACTGGCATTTTAATTTGATATCCCCACAACTGACAAAATTCACAAAAAATGCGAATTTCTTTGTCCACCCACACACTCCTGAGAATGGCACATTAACAATTTGCAATTACGCGCCCCTATTACCGGCAGCTGCGTTGATAAATACTCGGCACCTCGCAAGGATAACTACCAGATCAAGAATATTAGGTAAGTTGTTGGAAGTGGTTAAGCGTTGGTGAAAATCTCGGTGCTGAGCCCACCAAGAGCTCTAATCGCAGAACTCTGCACGGAACACGCGTTGGTGCTGTGCTGCGATACAGACCGTATATCTCCCTTAGAAGACGATGGCCAAGATGCCGTCTGCAAGTCCGTACCGCTCGATGGCTGAAGGCAAGGTCCACTCTCTCCATAATTCTCCAGTCTCACACGCGCACGAAAACGCGGCGGAAGAATACTCTGTTTCGGCCAATGTCGAACGCTCTATCATCGCCGAAATCCCTCCAACGGCATTTCTGAGGTCTACCCAATGATCGAGGAGGTCATAACGCCCCTAGGCAAACGAAATTCCTGTCTTCCCCACGTGTTGCCCAGCACAGGTGGCTCCGGATGCCGGGTTACCCCCAAAAGCGCCGTATTGTCCCGCGTTTCCGGTGACCGCTACCTGCCACCCAAAGCGGCCCGGCGAGTTACGGCCATCTGCAGACTTTATATTCCACAACTCTCAACTTCCGACACTTTTCACCGAGGCCTTAAGTTAGTGGCAGACATGCAGGAATACTGCTCGAAAGTGCCTCATATTTATCATAATTCAATAGAGTCATGATCTGATGCCCTTGTCAGTCTTTTTATTATTAATACTAATGTTGGTAAGCAAACGTGTAAGTTCCCATGTCCTGGCACCTTACACCATTTATAAAAACGTCTACTCCAGAAGGAAATATAGACAACTGGTGCAGTTTGCATCAAAATCCTATGAGACGCAGCAGCCATTTGGATACACTTTAATAACATTCTGATGTCTTGACCACACTTTTTACTATTTCGAATATCACGTTACGAGTTACGACATTCCGTCATTTTCAGAGGCTATAAAATACAACACAAAACTGTTATCAGAACATATGAAAACAAGCTACATTTCACCACTGATTAGATGCATAGTGTAATGAGTAGAATATGGATTTCTAGCTTACAAGTATTGTGTCAGTCATATAAAATATATGTACTGAAAAATTTTGTACGACTGAAATAACACTGGTAAACTAGAAAGCCATATTCTACCCATTATACTATGCCTTTAATCAATGAAGAAATGTACGTTGTTTCATATCTTTTGATACATGTTTTGTGTTGTATTTTATAGCGTCCGAAATTGACGGAATGTCGAAAATAATAAAAAGTTATTAAAATAGACAACTGGATTACATGTTGTGGCAGAGGTAAGTTAAAATATAGCCGAAAGGCGTCAGTCAAATGGAAAATTTCATCTCCATAATAAATTAAAACATGCATAACATCGTTGATGTTATATGGCGTTTCCTCATCAAAGTACAGCTAGAGAAATCTGATATTTGACTGAAGCCTTTCGGCCATGTTTTAACGTTCTTTTGTCGCAACACATAACCCAGTTGCCTATTTTTCCTGCTGAAGAATATGTTTTTATAAACGTTGAAACCATGGTAGAGGTATTTTGATAAACTTTCCAATTTGAAGCTGATTACTATTACTATTGCAGTTGTTTACTATTTCTACAAGAAGATAATTTTACTTTCTTAGATTCTTTCATGATAAGGGTGATAGAGTTCCCAGTGAATAATGTCCTTACTACGTTTAACGGTCTAACTAGTGTACGGTTTGGCATTCTCTCTGAAGCGTCGATGTATTGTGTGCATAAGTAATTATTTTGTGGGACGGAGTGGAAGCCTCCTCAGAGATAATTCTGGCTTTCTTTTTGACGTCATAGGTGGAAGATTTTCCTCAAGGGTCTCGTAATGTGAGTGTTCGTTTCCTTTGAATTTCAGTTAAGTCACATCCATTTCTCTGAATTCTAGCAGTGTATGTCTAAGAACCTTGGGCAATAGAAAGGGGTGGATGGGGTGGGGAGGAGGTAGGGGGTAGGGGAGTGGGGACCCTGCAGTAGCTATAAGACCGGTCGCCTTTCGGGGCCTTAAAACTGCCTATAAAACCGGTCGCCGGCCCGGCACCTAACATAGCTCATAAAACTGTATTTTCTTCTCGCATAAAGTTCTCTGTGCGTAGTACCAGGCAGCAATAGCTTGTCATGCGAGCTCATCAAAACATAACGACGCGGATTTATTGTCCGGCTTCTATACTGAAACTTGACGATCGCTCACCACTACACTGGTTTCGCTGTTCTGAGTGCGGAAAGGGACGTCTTACACCTTAGGCAGCATAGCAGAATAAGCTGCTCGGAATAACGTTTGGACGAGAGCTCGTTCGGATCTTCAACTTACGACTCATTCCATGACGTCGTTGTATTTCTCATGTGACTGCTGTACTGGTGCAATGTCACAGTGTAATTTTATTTTATTAACAAATAAAATTTCTTGTTCACACTTAATAGCTCGAAATTCCGCAGTCGCTGATATTTAATGCCTGTAATATTGTGGTTCGTAACAAATTATTTGCATTCCATTGGCATGAGATATAAGATTGTAAATTTTCGTTCGCAGAATTTAGCCAGCTACTGGTCTTCGCGCCCGTCCGGCTAGCCGCGCTTTCTAACGCGCTGCTTCCCGATCGGGAAGACGTGCCGGTCCCCGGCGCGAATCCGCCCGGCGGATTAGTGTCGAGGTCCGGTGTACCGGCAAGCCTGTGGATGGTTTTAAGGCGGTTTTCCATCTGCCTCGGCGAATGCTGGCTGGTTCCCCTTATTCCGCCTCAGTTACACTATGTCGGCGATTGCTGCGCAAAAACTGTCTGCACATATGCGTACACTATAATTACTCTTTTGTATCCGCCCTGGGAGGCGGCGCGTGGATAGGAACGGGAAAAGGTAATACAAGTCGGTACTGCAAGAACGTGGTTTACTGGTGCAAAAACAAGGTGATAAACGATTACATAGGCCGGCCGAAGTGGCCATGCGGTTCTAGGCGCTGCAGTCTCGAGCCGCGAGACCGCTACGGTCGCAGGTTCGAATCCTGCCTCGGGCATGGATGTGCGTGATGTCCTTAGGTTAGTTAGGTTTAACTAGTTCTAAGTTCTAGGGGACTAATGACCTCAGAAGTTGAGTCCCATAGTGCTCAGAGCCATTTTTGAACGATTACATAGCTTTGTACGTAGGTGCGATGCTGAAGCGAAGTGTCCTGGCTGGCTGCACCTGATCAAATTGGGAGAAGCAGTTGCGTAGCTCGTAGACCTCGACAGCACTGGCTAGAGGGTGCTGTCGTCGGTGTCTCTTGTAGTGCCAACCTAGCAGAGCGGATCTACGTTGTGTCATCGTAACTATCGATACCACAATTCTACCACACAAACATTTGAGGTTACACTTGTTTGGTATGAGAGGTTGGGGATGGGGGGAGGGAGGTCCACTGGGGGCCGAACCGCACAGTAACCCCGGGTTCGGTGTGGGCGGCGGTGAGGTGAGTGGACTGGTTCAAAAAAATGGCTCTGAGCACTATGGGACTTAACATCTATGGTCATCAGTCCCCTAGAACTTAGAACTACTTAAACCTAACTAACCTAAGGACAGCACACAACACCCAGCCATCACGAGGCAGAGAAAATCCCTGACCCCGCCGGGAATCGAACCCGGGAACCCGGGCGTGGGAAGCGAGAACGCTACCGCACGACCACGAGATGCGGGCTGGTGAGTGGACTGCTGTAGCCTTTTGTGGGGTTATGAACACTGAAGGATATGGCGGGGACGAAGCCTCTCCGTCGTTTCTAGGTCCCCGGTTCGATACACAATAGACAATGGTCTTCGCAGATTTTGCTCGACTACGATTTTCAGAGACGATTAGAATTCCTAACACGAGGTCACATTGAATGATATGGTGTGGCAATGAAAGTCTACAGTCCTAATTATTGGAACATCGCTCGCAATACAAATAGCAACAAAACAAAAAGGAAAATTATTCTTCAGTATGCTGTCGACATTGTGTTCATTAGCTCCGATGGAGAAGGCTATGGAAAGTATTCGACCGTGGGCTTCTTTCAGAAAGCATTACAGAATTCTCATGCAACTAACGGAAAGCATGGGAACCATTAGGACATCTATTGGCCTGACATGTCGGGACACACTCTATTCCACTCCATAATTGAAAATGGAAACCACGTGTGTACGTTTACCTCACCCCTCATGGTAATGTACATGTGCGTCAGTGAAAAAGACCAATAAAAAGGTGTTAGCATGTGGACGTAATGTGTTGTTCCAGTCTCTTCTGTACCTAAGGTCCATCACCGTTCCCTTTGGATCCCTACGTAATTCGGTTCTCTCCGATACACACGATCGAACAGCGGAGGAGTGGTACTCAAGCGTCAACTTTAGCTTACAATATCTCCGGATGTAATTAACATTTTACAATGCAACAAACGGCACTGATTACGTATTTGTATATATGTTCAGATGTGCTAACAAAACTAACGGGGTTCCATTTAAAAAACGTAGGTTTGTGTTAAAAAACATACTTCCGTGCATTTTTTTATGGTTTCTATTAACCAGTTGCACTAGCCCCTCTCCTCACGTTCGGTCTGTGGAATCGATTCGTCAGTATTTGATGTGGTTTACGAAATATATCCAGAGGTAATGTTAGGTGACTCACCCTGTATAGTGTACCAGGTTAACTTTCTCCTGTTTCTGTTCCTTTCGTATTCGGTTCATGGTAAAAAAAGACTGTCGATAACCTTCTTTATTAGCTGAATTTAATTAACTTTATTGTTGTGGACATTACACGAGATACGGCGTGTGTTTTTTTCAAGCAGATGAACTAGAATGCCATAACGATACAAAATTCTTTGTTTTTAACGATTTCTTTGCAACGGTAATGCAGATTATCTAGGGAATCTGTTCTTGCCTCTTCAGCAGTTAACGATGAATTTAAACGTGGCTGTAATTCCACTCGACATGCTCCATTCGAAGGACGTTCTAAAAAATCGAACATGGATGAAAACATCGAGACAGAACACAACATGAGATCAGTGATCTGTCATTACAAGTCCAGGAAAGCGCTGATACCAAAGGCGTAATAAGGTAAAGAAGAATTAAAAATTCAAATGGTGTATGAAGGTGACTCACTAGTCGAGTGCTCATGTAAAGCCTGTGCGAAGATAAATTTCTCGACAGCGTATCAAGGATTTGGACAAGAGTTATATTAATTTTATGCGCTGGCTTGTTGCTGTTGATGGGACGTCTGTCCGTCACTTTTCGCCATAAGTGCAACAACAACGATGGCAGCGGCTGGAAGTTGGTGATCATCCTGAAAAAAAGAAATCATTTCCCGGAAAATTATGATTAGTGTTTTCAGAGACACAACAACGATCGTTCTTACTAATTATCTTGCAAACGGTAAAGTATGATCTGGCGAATACTACTCGAGCTTTCTAAACTGGCTGGATGCTAAAGAGTTCGACTACGAAGGAGATATTTCATCACCTCCTCAGAACGGTATTTTGTTAATGGAAAAACTGATGGTTTTCCTATAAATATTAACCAAATCGTTCTTCAGTTGAAATGTACCCTCTGTCTACAGAGATAAACGGCATTAAGAACCATACAAACAGACAACAAATAGCTGTAGAGAACGAGTGTGACAGAAATGCTATAGACGAACTGAATTACAAAATTAAAACGGAAATGGAAGGACCACTTAGCACACCAAAATAAACAGGTCACCACTAACATATAAGCACAGACACAAAGAACGCAGACATGAACGGGAAGCACCCAGAACAACATGCAGATAGTACGCTTACACTTACAACAACCAAGCAGCCCACAAGACGGGCGACATACTTACAGAACAAGGACTGAAGTAGGATACAGAACAGATAACTCAGTATAGAGAAAGCTACGGACAATCAGTTCCAACAGAGATAAACACAGCATATCTCGTATTTTCCAACTGGCATGTCAGAATTACAGTTCAATTTATATTGCACAGACAAGCAGAAATTTCAGTGTACTAAGGCTGAAGGATATGTCCATTTAGTCCTAGATGCTAGAGTTACGTATATAAGCATCATGGTCCCAGTAAGAACTAGGTCTGAAATACTAAAAGAACAGGTGCAGAAATTCTGTGATAGGATAGATATCTAATATTCGTATTGGAAGGTAGCACTTACCGATAGTTAACAAAATTATTAAGCTTTTATCTTCTCAAGCTGCAGTTATCAGTTTCAAGTGTTCCCTTTTGGGGTAAATGTGAGTTCTGAAGTCTTTTATAACATCTCTAGATACAGTACTTGGCCCTGAAATGTAAACCCGGTCACATTGTATGTAGATGATTTACTGATAGCTAGTCCTACTTGGGAAGAACGTTCAGAATTATTAGAAAAGGTAATGAAAAAATTTTTTAACTCAAGAGTATCTGTTAACCGAGAAAAATCTAAATTCGGTAAAGATAATATCAACGCCTCACAAACTGGTATTGTACCCAAAATTATTACATAAAAATACCACCTGATTTTGGTCAGTGGAATATCAGGCAGCGTTTGATCAAATCAGGCATGTTTCAGTTTCGTAAAAAATCGTATACTACCCATATATGACCAAATACATTTGTACAGCCGCTGATACGTCCTGTTCTGGACCTGAAGTTGTAAAATATGGTAATAAGACTGTAGTTACTGTTATATAACCATAGCCTTCATGTGGGCATTCAAAAAAATGCAATTATTATGTTTAAACGTGTCAAGGTATACATGACCATCAGTCATTACGTTTTTTATTAAGTTGTAAACTACTTCATCCATGACTTCCACGATGGTCACTGTCTTTATAAGAATAAGATTTTGAGCTTATTCATGTAAACAATAAGGAAAATGTGACTGCAAAGTGTGCTATCATGTTTACCACAGTGGTTGCCCGAGTCCACAGAGCTTGTTGATCACGAGTCAGATTTCAAGGTACTGTTGATGAAAGACTTGACACATAGGCAGTATTGTTCAGAGATGTGTCGCAAGAAGGAGGCGTTGCAAAATGCAGACCTGAAACGATATCTGACTTTGAAGTCACCTAATAAATTGTCACGACATTATAAGTCAGGTCTACATAATAATGTCTTATTTCATAGGCACACTGGAGATTCGAAATGTTGTAAATAAGTGGCTCGTCTTATTGGAGCCATTAATACAAGAGAGAATTCAAAGCGGGTCATTTTAGTGTTGAGAGAATGAACAAACCTATTCTATTTGTAATTGTCCATATTCTTATACTTCTCTGTTCTGTATAATCTAAGATTGATGGCTTGCAACGTATATAGTTACTAATGAGTATACGTTTTCCCCTTTTTTGAGATGATTCAATGTCATGGTACTGTGTTCAGTAATGGGCCATGAGTTGTCTAGTATATGTTTAACAATACTTATGTCAGACATATTTTTTCTTGCAATTTCAGATGCATTTCGTTTCATGAAGATGGAGCTTTTCTCTGCTGCACGTTCCGTTTTACTTAGGAATGTTCTTGGATTTTCGGTTCCTAGTTGAGACAATGATGTCTTCATTATCAATAAGTGTGCTTGATTTTAAAAAAAGAATACTTTTATCTGCAAGTTCTAGGCCAATGTGTTCAATATGTAATTCGACACGGCCATGCAGAAAATAATTAAGAAAAGATTTGCACACGAGTGAATTTTGCAAAAGTCATATGTTAATTAAACCATCTGTAAAGAAGAATTTACGATCCTTGAAGCAAAAAGAGACAATTTTCGATTCCATTTGAAGGTCACTAGGCAAATACATGCGTGGAAATAAGTGCAAGACGAATCATTCTACGTAAAAGCAAATGCGAAATAAGCGTTAACGAGTACTTGAAGTAGCTAAATAAGTGCTCATCTTTACGGAAGCTCATAAAGTAGGACGCTCAGGTCTACTGAAGAACGGGACACAACCCATGGGCTTTGACCAATGACGTCAGAATTTGCCAGAGATCATTTATTACACAGATGTAACAGCTGAGAGGAGTGTTCTGAAACAAAGGAATACAGGAGAGGAAAAAAATGGAAGACATATATCAAGGCGAGTAATATTTCGACCTTAATAAGAATATCGATTGTTCGTGTCCTATTAGTTCTGTGGAAAATAAAGGGAAAAATAGGGGATAGTAGCAGCGGTAGCATAGAGTACCTCAAATCACATATATATGCGTTGTATCTTGAACATCAGTCGAGCTGTATAGGTTAACTGCAGTAAGGGATACAAATTTAACGTACGTCGATTTCTTCGTTTTCGTTAGCATTAATATCCTGTCTTTCAATTGAACTATATAGGGTAACTGAAGTACGGGATACAAATTTTAGCCGGCCGGAGTGGCCGAGCGGTTCTAGGCGCTGCAGTCTGGAACCGCGCGACCGCTACGGTCGCAGGTTCGAATCCTGCCTCGGGCATAAATGTGTGTGATGTCCTTAGGTTAATTAGGTTTAAGTAGTTCTAAGTTCTAGGGGACTGATGACCTCAGAAGTTAAGTCCCATAGTGCTCAGAGCCATTTGAACCATTTGATACAAATTTTACATGTGTTGTTTCTTTCGCCTCCGCTACCACTAATAGTCTATTCTTACGTAGATAGCACTACTACCTACGGCGGAAAGATCTACGTACATAATATTTGTATCCCATACAACAGTTGATCTATGTATATATACTGCTAACGTAAACGAGGAAATCGACGTACGTTACATTGTACCTGAAGTACGGGATACAAATGCGAAGGCGCAAGAAGACAACAAACATAAAATTTGTATCCCGTACTTTAGTATGGGGTACAAGTTTTTCTTTTTTTTGCCTTGGGTGCTAATAGTATCGTCTGAAAGTTATAGTCTTGCTAGCAACTACAAGAAAACTAACACCAGTGAAATTTGTATCCCGTTCTTTAGTTGAGCTATACAGTTCAACTGAAGAATACAAAAATTGTACTAGCGAATGGGAAATAACGACATTTGTAACACGCGAATTCTGTACTTCAATTGACCTATGTATGTCAATTGAAGAATAGGATACTAGTGCTAAGGAAGACGAAAAATAGCGCCATAAATAGCATTTGTATCCTGCCCTTCAGTTGACCTATATAGGTAAATCACATCTTTGTTTCATATATCGCTCTTTTCGTGTAGGTAGTACCAGTATCCCATACTTCAGCTGACCTTTATGCGTCAACTGAAGTACGGGATACACATCTTACGTGTGTCGGTCTTTTCGCCTTTAGTAGTGCTAGTATAGACTGGAAAAATTGTGCTGATACTAGTGCTGGGAAAGGGAAGAAGAGCAACAGCTGCAAAATTTGTATTACGTACTGCAGTTGACGAAAACAAACGTAACGGTGTTATACAACAACGAAATACGTCAAAATAGACAAATGCAGTAAAACAAAAAAATAAAAAACTGAACTTACCACACAGAACTCCTCCGCAAGAAAACCGAAGCTCACCTAGAAAGACATCAACAAAAAACACATACCCAGAGACACAAGAAACACAACATTACGAAAACACACACACACATTCACCCCTCACCCCATCCCAATCTGAAATTAATTAACAAATTTTGGACAATACATTTGCCCAACACGCCTAAGAAAACACTTAAACGGGCAATATGTATCGGGTACACTACGCCTCCATGAATATTCATCTAAGTGACTCTGTAGTGTCGAAATCCGACGTTTTCCCCTCCTTACAACAGATTTTATAGCTGACCAATAACCTTCTATGCTATTTGTACAAGCCCCAGTGGATAAAGATCTGAATTCAATATTGTGATTAACAACAAGATGCTGATAACTCCTATTTCCCAAATCACTATATGAAGAAAAACCATCTGAAATCACTACGGAACCCTCTGCAACATGATCTTCAATTAATGTGACCAAAACTTCCTTTGAACTACTTTAAAAACTACATCGTCACATTCTTGACCCGAAACTACAGCCCCCAAAACCCATAATCCTACCGGAGGTTCCCCCGCTGTTGTACTTCCTTTTGCCAAAATGCGACTCGTAGATTTCGACTATAACACCCGGGCCCCCCAATGGCCCCATATACTTAAAATATTCCCCACAAACTTCCCCACAAAAAGAGTACCAATCTACTACAACTGTACGCTCACTCACACGACATACATGCACACGCAGCCACACAGGATACCTCAAACACCAACAGTATGTAATTTTTTGATATCCCTCAAGGCGAGCTTAGATTTCTCGTACCATGTTCCCCGTCTAATGGACCGCCACAACCGATCTTTGCTGCAGCGCCATACGAATAGGTCGTGAGTACAGCGAGAAGACACACTTGTCAGGCGAATATGTTCGCCGCACTCACGACATCGAACGTAATCGGCAACAAGACCACATATTTGTAAAAATCCCATCGTGGCCATCATGTCTACGCCCATAGCCTCCTTTAAATCATCCAGATTCATTGGAATAGACAAATCCGTACCTGCAAACGAAAATGAAAAACTAAAAATTCTCCTAAAATAAAAAACTATTAGTACAAATTATCTCAAACTCACTATGAATAAAATCAAGTACCGAATGAATTTCAGACAACGAATTATTTAAATCTATGCAAACGGAAAAAAATTACGCAATATCTAGCGCTGTCTTTTAAAACCACATTCAATTTTTTTAATGTACAATGATGGCACTTATCCGCAGCAGACAACCGATTTATTATCTATGGCTTGAAAGTAAAGACGTTAATATCTGTGAGCAACGTATGACGTCATTAGTCAAACCGTCGGGTTGTATCCCGTGCTTCAGTAGACCCGAACGCTCATTCGAGTGCTCTCTGAGTGTTGTAATGAACGGCAAAACTTTAAAAAGACAAGAAGGTGCCCGTGAAAGTACACTTACCTCAGACAAACTTGAAGGGTGACGTTATCGTGAAGTTAATCCATGGACAGTCTCTGACTGGTGAAAATACTGCACGACTTGTGGAGCACTGACGTTTCCGAACTCATAAGCGAGAGAACGCGGTTGCTGCAGTTACGGTCCAGCGACTGTTATGGCGGAGCGCAACAACGATCAGTGCAGCATATTTAACTGTCGTCGAGTATATGGTAGTTCTGTGTAACTATTAGAAGTTTGAACGTTCCAATTGACGACTGTGCAAGAACATGATATAAATGCTCAACGAAGACGCTTATTGAGTGCTTGTTATGAATGTTTATGGAAATAAATTATTCGCTGAAGAGTGTACCCGAGAGGGACAGTTAAACTTCTGAAATAATGATCTGGGTCGTCGTCTGGAAGCACGCTTATAAGCTAAAAATAAAAGAGAGACGGAAGTCCCCAAAACACACAGATCACATAAACGTTTCGTAAATAAGCAATAATTTTAAATGTTTTAACTTTATTGACAAAGACCTTAGGGCAGCCTACAATGATTTTGTTATTACGTAGCTCTGATACTGCGCATTTAATGTTACATGTTCGAAGTGGCCGAGCGGCTCTAGGCGCTTCAGTCTGGAACCGCGTGACCGCTACGGTCGCAGGTTCGAACCCTGCCTCCGGCATGGATGCGTGTGATGTCCTTAGGTTAGTTAGGTTTAAGTAGTTCTAAGTTCTAGGGGACTGATGACCTCAGAAGTTAAGTCGCATAGTGTTCAGAGCCATTTGAACCATTTTTTGAACCATTTTTGTTACATATTCACTCTTGATGAGTTGCGCAACAAGACTTGCTGAGAACATCTGCAAATCCGACCTGATGTTTCCGACCATCGGCTATATCACCAGCCTCAGCGTCCATATTCCTGCTGATTCGTCGTGGGTCATCGACGACCGACGTCCCATGGCGTCGCCTTTCCAGCAGTACTCACCGAACCAGACGCTACGCACTCCAAGCCGTCAAACAACAAAATGTCAATAATATTCTCTTTGTAAAAGAGAATATTGTCACACGCGGAAGATATTCCTACACTGATTGTTTATCTGTTTATCAACACACTGAACACAGCATATGCAGCAAAAGCATCGAAATTAAATTTGTAAAAAATAATACGAATTCTAAACGTTCATCTATGTTCGTTGACTGCATGATTAATCTTTGTATTGATTTAAAGCAAAATTTTGTAATGGGTCAAAGACGGGATCTGAAGGCCTCGATCCAGTTTTTAAGCACAGTCTTACATGGTCTATCGCCCGATTAGGAAGGCTACAGTTAAAATATTAGTTTGTGACAGTTAATTCGATCCAGATCCCATCATATGCTAAAATATTTAAATCTGCTCCCCAAATAAGATATAAATGAATGATCGAAGTAAGTGTTGTTGATAACACTGACTTCTAGCATTCGACGGGGCGATATATCGTTTCTTTTTAAATCACAATTTAAAATTTACAGAACAATTAATTTCTTTTTCTGTGTGTGTGATGCGAAAATGTGAAGATTTTGAATACCAATGTATATTTTTGACTTAGAATACTGAGAGGCTAGATATATGCACTTCACAGTGTTTTGTCAAAATTCTTTTTCGTTTGTCACTTCCTTACTCAGTCATGTTTCTCTGTCGGGTCGTTACAGAAGCACCACGTAGGTTATTTGTACTGTCGCTTACGGAATAATAAGTCGAGGACTAACTATTTAATAGGTTTTATTTCTTAAGCTCAGATAACACACCTATTTGAAATCGTATTTCGTGTACTATATGTTCTCTTTATGTTAACACAGACCGCTTTTCAGACGGTTAGAGTCGCAATGTTCACTGACCAAACAATTCGAACTTTATTTGTGCTCTTTCGTTAATCTTTCTATTGACAGACTAAGAACGTATCTTCATCAGTGTCATAGTCCGATTAACTCAATTTCTGTATTATTTTAGCGTATGAATTTTTATTAAATTATCACGGTCGGGTGTCACTGAACGATGACGGCAGACAACCAAAATATGTTGGTCTGAAACGTAACCACTTTCTATGTTTCAGCGTTGGGAAACACTGATGAAACCTTTCATTTTTTCAGATAATGACAGCTTGCTTATAGAAAATACCTATTATAGGATAAAAATCCCACCGCTCCTAGACGTGACATAAACACGCAAGAGAAATTTTGAATCATTTGCAGCTCTTAACGTCGTTTAGCTGGATATTGCTCAATTGTAGAACTTTCACTATCGAGAGGAGCACATATAAAATCTTCGGGATGAGGACACTATTGTCTTCATGACAGTACTACTTAGGAAATTATCACGTGTACAAGCGGTAAACATTATGACTGTATTTTTTCCATAATAAATGCAGCTAGACTCCGTAACTGTTCCTTTATATGGTGTAGAGTAATAACCGCTAGAAGCCACAATAGAACTCACTGTCCCCTCGCAACTAGCAATTTTTGCGAAAAAGGACCATGTCTACTTAACCTTATATAACTTACCAGCAATACTTTTAGATATTGTAAAAGACAGAGTGGTTCCACAATTAAGTAACGATTTCATTCCCATAATTTGCAACATCTGTCATGTATCTGTATGTGTTAACGTCTCTGGACTTCTTAGACGTAAGCTCCTTGACCTCTGTTACGAAATTAGAATTGAATTGATTCTTTCAGCTGCTAACGGGTGTTGATATATATCAACGGGGACAGGTGAAAATGTGTGCCCCGACCGGGCCCCGAAGCCGGGATCTCCTGCTTACATAACAGACGCTCTATCCGTCTGAGCCACCGAGGGCACAGAGGATAGCGCGACTGCAGGGACTATCTCGCGCACGCCTCCCGCGAGACCCACATTCCCACCTTATTTGTCCACATGCTACATTCGTAGTGTCCCACCCCAACACACTCATTACTCGTGGAAGACATTCTTACCAAGTCCTGTAAGAGTTCGGGGAATATGTGTGCATCCGCACAGAAGAAGAAGGTCATGGCCGGTGTTGCCAGTACACTTATATGGATATGGTGTCTTTCGGACAAGTCCGAAAGAACAGACACCATATCCATATAAGTATGTAACCTCTGTTGTCCTGTGTAAAGACTCTGGATGTTGTGAGTGCATGTGCATTTAAAGTGTCACTACTTTATCAAAAATACAGTATGTAAGAACTAATAATTAGTATGGTGACTAATATATAGTTAACATGTAAAAGCAGAAATATTTTTGTAAAAAAGTGATAAATGTAATGTGTAAACGCTATAGATACGCCAGCTGTATGTAAGTGCTGTAAAATTTTACAACACATGTCGCTTAGCCACTTCCAGATGCTTCATTTCTGTCTATTTGGTCATCACCAGTTATTTACTTTTCAATTTAAACAGTGATCTCCTGCAATGAGTATGGAAAAAAATGGTTCAAATGGCTCTAAGCACTATGGGACTTATCGTCTGAGGTCATCAGCCCCTAGACTTAGAACTACCTAAACCTAACTAACCTAAGAACATCACACATATCCATGCCCGAGGCAGGATTCGAACCTGCGACCGTAGCAGCAGCTCCGGACTGAAGCGCATAGAAGCGCTCGGTCACAGCGACCAGCGACTATGGAAACATGTAGGTGAATGTAACCCATCTGAAGATGGGCAGAAACCCGAAACCATTTCTTTGTTAAACAATATCCCCTTCTATTATGAATGGTAGCGTTTGTTAGTCAACACCCTAAACATTATTACTGTCTCGGAACCTCTGTAGTCGTCCCTGGAAGAATGGTCTGTACTGCAGAGCAGCGGAGTTATAATGTGAGTGGAAGGGAGATGTGCAGTACGTGGGCAGACGGCGCTTGGGGTCTGGGGTGAGGCCGTTACCGGGCAGAATGGCGCCTGGCGCCGGATACTGCGCGGTGCCGGAAGCTCAAGCTGTGGGGAACTGCGCGCGGAGAATGCACCCGCGTCCGCACCGTTTAAATCACACACAGTTTAGCACGGGGTGAAAGGTGCAGTTTTAAAGAAAAGCCGAGGCAAGCTGCCATCAAGGACTGTTCCGTGATACTGAGAATGGATTCTGTTATCCCGCGTTTTATAATAGAAGATAGGTTGAAGAAAAACAAACCCATATTTGTACCATTTGTATACAGAAAAAAATCTGACTAATCAAACAGGGGCTGAGGAAAGAAAAAGACTAAGTTCTTTTATGATCTGAAAATGAAATGTGCGTGTAAGTTCATGAATGACGTCGGCCTTGAAGCAATGGGAGAGAACAGGAGTTTATTTAAAACCATCGTAAAAATAAGAGTTCGTATTATTGGTCATGTATTGTAAAATAAACGAATCGTAAAAGCAATGACAGGTGGGTATGTCAATGGAAATAGATGATGACGATGATGTTTGGTTTGTGGGGTGCTCAACTGCTCGGTTAGCAGCGCCCGTACAAATTCCCAACCTTTGCTCAGCCCAAACTCGCCACTTTCATGCATGATGATGAAATGATGAGGACATCTCGAGGCGAGTGAAAATCTCTGACCCCGCCGGGAATCGAACCCGGGACCCCGTGCTCGGAACGAGAGAACGCGACCGCGAGACCACGAGCTGTGGACAATGGAAATAGAGATAGAGGAAGGAGAGTGAGGTATGTAGATGAAATTATAAATCATGTGTAGATAGTGTGTGTAGTGTGTGCAGTGACTGGGTGTGAGAAACGAATGAACAGTGTAACATTTGCCTTTTACATTATTAAATAACGTCTTTGCAAAACAGTGTTCCACTCTAGGGATAAACCGAATGACATAGCACTGTTATAAAAAGACAGGCCCTATATTTCCGAGGATGGAGATTCGATCTTCATCCGACCATCCTGATTTAAGTTGTCCGTGGTTTTCCTAAATTACTTCAGGCAAATGTCAGGATTTTTACTACTACAAGGTCACAGGAGACTATCTGTCGCATCCTTTTGAAATTAGACTCGTAGGTGCGCCTCTAAGCGTAAACATAAATCTTGTTACTTTCTAGTTCTTAAAATTTTATAGCATGAAGTATCCGATATCCTTGTAAAAGCGAACTACAGAATGAAGGACCTGAAGACAGGAGAATTGTTTCCAACCCAGGCCTCGGATTGAGTACTAAAGGAAGGATATCAATCAGTCCTAGAATTGAGCACTAAAGGAAGGGTATTTAGAGAAGTCTTCTGTCAGTGTTGAGCCGGCCGGTGTGGTCGAGCGGTTCTAGGCTCTACAGTCTGGAACCGCGCGACCGCTACGATCGCAGGTTCGAATCCTGCCTCGGGCATGGATGTGTGTGATGTCCTTAGGTTCGTTAGGTTTAAGTAGTTCTAAGTTCTAGGGGACTGATGACCTTAGAAGTTAAGTCCCATAGTGCTCAGAGCCATTTGAAGCATTTTTCTCAGTGTTGACTAAAACACAATCATCGATACTCTGAAGTTATCAGGGATATGGCACAACTTGCACAGAAACCAAACTGTAACAATAAGATACCAAGAACGTGAGAGAGAGAGAGTGAGACAGGGTTTTGATCTATGCCACACGTTAACAAATCTGGTAAAGGAAACTCAAGGAGAAACTGAGAAAAGGAAATGAAGTTCAAGGACAAGAAATACGTCGACGATATAATGATGATGTCAAAGATTTTGAAATATGAGTTGAATGGAATGTATAGTGTCTTGGAAGCAAGTTATGAGGTGAAGATCAATAAATATAAAATAACTGCAATGGTGTGTAGCTGAATTAGGTCAGGCGATCCTGACGGAACTAGATTAGGAAATGAGATACGGAGCGTAGTAGACTAGTTTTGATGCTTGGACAGAAAAATAACTGACAGCAAAAGTAAACAGAATATAAAATGAAGAATGACAAGAGGAAGCAAATCTTGAAAAAAGATGAGTGTGTCAACATCGAATGCAAATTTAAGCTTTAACAAATCTTTTACGAAAGTTCAAATGGTTCAAATGGCTTTAAGCACTATGAGACTTAACATCTGAGGTCATCAGTCCCCGTTTCTGAAAGTGTTTCCTGGGGTTTTCCGTCATATGGAAGCGAAACGTGGACATTAAACAGAACAGACAAGAGAATAGAAGCTTTTGAAATGGTATGTAATGGAAGACGGTTGAGGTTGAGATACATTGCTCGACTAACTAACGATTAGATGCTGAATAGAATCAGGCGGAAAAGAGAATTGCGGCACAACTCGTCTTATGGAACGGATAGATTGAAAGGACACATCCAAAGGTATCAAGCAACCACCGATAATGATGTCAATTATTGGAGTTAAAATTGTGGAGGGAGGTCAAGGCACCAGTAAGGAGGTTTAAGTGGAGGTAGGTTTTAGGAATGAGGAGATGAAAAACTTGCAACGAATAGACTATAGTGGACAGCTGAATCAAACCGCTATTCGAGTAAAGACAAAGTCAACAACAGCAACTACTGCTCAGCAGTGTGGGATCCGTACCAGATAGGGTTGATAGAAGATATAGAGAAGATCCAACGGAGAGCAGCGCGCTTCGTTACAGGATCATTTAGTAATCGCGAAAGCGTTACGGAGATGATAGATAAACTCCAGTGGAAGACTCTGCAGGAGAGACGCTCAGTAGCTCGGTACGGGCTTTTGTCAAAGTTTCGAGAACATACCTTCACCGAAGAGTCAAGTAGTATATTGCTCCCTCCTACGTATATCTCGCGAAGAGACCATGAGGATAAAATCAGAGAGATTAGAGCCCACACAGAGGCATACCGACAATCCTTCTTTCCACGAACAATACGAGACTGGAATAGAAGGGAGAACCGATAGAGGTACTCAAGGTACCCTCTGCCACACACCGTCAGGTGGCTTGCGGAGTATGGATGTAGATGTAGATGTAGAGGGGCAGACGTTAGTATTATTAGGCGAGAAATGTTACTCTGGAACAAAACACTCCTCATACATTCACGGAAGAAGAAATGTCTGTGAAAGGTTTCGATCCATAGAAGATTTTTTTTATCTGTTTGGTTGGAATCCAACGCAAAGTGCTATGATGCACGTCAGGATCGTGTTTCTTTGGAAGTGGAACCATTCGGTGAGACAGTGCGCGTGGTTACATGTCTAGAAGTGAATGGCAATGGTCAGGGTAGAATCATCAAACCTCACCCACAACTAACACGGATCTTGATCTGATGAAATCCGGGTGACCACCTGAATCCTCGTGTTTGCTGTTGTGAATCTTCTGTCGCGTATACTGAAGCCGCTGTCGAAATTGCAGTAGAAAATGTTCAAATGTGTGTGCTGAGGTCATCGGTCCCTAGACTTACACACGACTTAAACTAACTTACGCTAAGAACAACACACACATACATGCCCGAGGGGGGACTCGATCCTCCGGCGGGAGGGGTCGCGCAAGAAATCGCAGCAGAGAGCATAGTTCTACGTATCAGTGGAGTTCCGCCGAGGTTCAACTGAGTCAGTTCCAGCTACGCTTGTCACAAATCATATGTATTCGTTACTAAGTAAAGAGTATTCTACCGACTCGGTATTCCGTAAAATGTTTTGTTAGTTACGTGTCGTCTTTTTCGAGGGAAATTCATGCTCGACTTGGATCGAGTTGGTAGCTTTCGTTATCCAACAGTTCGTCACAGGTGTCCGAGTGGGTAACGAGCAATGAAACGACTCTAGTTACTCACAGTACGGGCCGAGTCAGCAACGGGAAACAACGCGGCGCACGCAATTTGGACCGAGTCGGTAGTGACACAGTAAAAAATACAAATTCCATTTCGTCGCCCTTGATGCGATTCTTTACTCATTTTTGAATTTGCCCTCATCATGCGTGCGCCTGGCCACTAAATAGAAGTCGTTCGACACAGTGACTCACCACAGACTACTAACGAAGATCAGAGCATAAGGAACTGTTTGTCAGATGTGTGTGGGTCGAAGACTTTTTTAAGTAATGGAACCCAATATGTTGTTATGGATGGTATCGTCAGTAGTGTGCTAGTGACGTGTGATAGGATCGCTCTTTTTCTCTATGTAAGGTGTTTCACAGTTCTTATTACAGATTTCTAAAGGCTGTAGAGTGCATTTGGTAGATTTTTGATAGTTAACTCATGACCGGAGATGTGCCGTTTTGATATAAAATAAGTCTTCAGATCAGATCACTTTCAAATCTCCCACATCGTGGTAAGCACGCTGATTGGGAAGAGGCGCCGTAGTCAGTCCTGTTGTAAATCTAACATAATATAGCATTTTCGTCCGACTACAAGGCTGCAAGAAAATGATACATTTGCAAATAGGAGGATGGTTGAGGTGCTGCATGGACGAGCCGCACACTCGACCTCGGAGAGTACGTCCTTCGCCGTGTAGAGTAAATCCGACGACGAGTGCTAGAAACATTGGTCATGTCATGGACTCCAGTTGAGCACTCAGGTCAGAGGTGATGTTTCCGCTTGTGTGTACCGTGAAGCGGGAGATTTGAGAGCGATTCGATCTTCCGACTTATTAGACATCCAAACGCCACATCTCCAGACAAGTCACCTCCACAATTCCTAGAAGCCTGCAATAGGAATTGGGAAACATCTGTAAAGAGTAAGCAGCAATATGTGACTTTTTACTGATGACGCTATAGTGTACTGGAAAGTGTTTTTTTAAGTGACTATAGAAGGATACAGAATAGCTTGGATAGTATTTCTGTTTGGCGTGATGAATGGCAGCTTCCTTTAAATTGGAAAAACTTAACACAGATAAGTAGGAAAATCAATACAGTATTAGTGCTGTGATATTTGGCACAGCCATGTCGATTAAATATCCAAGGGCAGCGTTGTAAAGTGAGTTGAAATGGGACGAGCACTTAATACCAGTTTTAAGTCAGGCTAGTGGTCGACTTTGGTTTATTGTAAGAATTGTGGCAAAGGGCAGCTTATCGCTTAAGGGGGCTGCGTATCGAGCGCTAGGGTGAACTATTCTTGAGTACTGCTCGGATGTTTGGGATCACTAGCACATCGGATTAAAGAAAGTGTTGTGTACGACTTCACACACAACGCGTAAGGAGAGGAGGGCTACACTGTGGTGTGGCAACTGTCGTCGTAAGAAAGCTGGACAGGGGCGGAAATGGTCAGCGAAAAGTTAACACAGAAAACAGATTTACTTACGTTTCTCTAAGTGTACGAAGACTCATTACAAATAAGGCAACAAGAAATGAAGTACAGTTCTCAATGTCCACCACAAGAATGAAGCTCCCTGTAGTAAGCATGAGCGTGGTGTCACAACAAAGAGGCTAGAAGTGCGAGTAAGGTGAGTAGCTGCCGCCGGCCATCTTACATTGGGGCAGCAGATGACGCTCATAGTTCAGAGCCGCTGGACTCGTGGCTCAGCAGGCGCGCACCATTGGGTCCGCCAGATCCAACTTGACTGCTATCAGGATCAGACTGAAACCTGCAATTCCGTTACCAATTTCGCGGTACTAATGGGGTGGTGTCGATGCGCGATACTGCAGGAAGACTTCTTCAAAGCAGTTCAGAGGCATATTCCAAGATTTGTAACTGGTAGGGTCGATAATTGAGTATTACGGAGATACTTCGTGAACTATAACGGTAATCACTGGAGGGAAGACGATGGTGCCCCCACGGAACAGTATTGAGAGAATAGGCATTTGTGAAAGACTGCAGAACGATCCTATTGCTAGCAACATACGTCTCAAACGGTTCAAACGGCTCTGAGCACTATGGGACTTAACATCTATGGTCATCAGTCCCCTAGAACTTAGAACTACTTAAACCTAACTAAACTAAGAACATCACACAACACCCAGCCATTACGAGGCAGAGAAAATCCGCCGGGAATCGAACCCGGGAACCCGGGCGTGGGAAGCGAGAACGCTACCGCACGACCACGAGATGAACATACGTCTCGCATGATGACTATGACGACAACAGAAATGAGATTCGTACCGAAGCAAAAAGGCCGTCGGTTTTCCCTCGCTCCACTGGCGAGTGGAAAAGGAAAAGGGATATGTCGAGTAGCAGTATAATTTACTGTTCCATAGACGTCTGTACTGCGTCCCTGCTGCTACTTTACTTTCGTCTGAAATACTGTAGTCCATTCTAGTGTGCCATTCTACCTGTAGGTAGCGCTCATGGTAACTGTGTGCATGTTTATAAACAACGTCATGGAAGACCTTCCGAGCGGTACAGGAACAGTCACAGTAGCAACTAGGACCGGCTTTAGTGCATGGCGAGCTGTGCCACGGTCGAAGGCAGCAGGTTTCTGCAGGCGGCAAAAGTTTAAATTTTACTATGGTTTCAAACGGACGAATTAAACAAGACAAAAATGGTTCAAATGGCTCTGAGCACTGTGGGACTTAACTTCTGAGATCATCAGTCCCTAGAACTTAGAACTACTTAAACGTAACTAACCTAAGGACATCACACACGCCCATGCCCGAGGCAGGATTCGAACCTGCGACCGTAGCGGTCGCGCGGTTCCAGACTGTAGCGCCTAGAACCGCTCGGCCACCCCGGGCAGCTTAAACAAGACAACGAAAGTTTTACATAGATGAAGAATTGTGAGAATATGTTCTAAATACAAATCATTTATAAAAATCTATTGCCTTACTGGAAACTGTACATCGTATTGTGAAACATGGAATCGCTCGAATTGGTCACCTCGGTTGCATCTTTCAAAATATCAAGGATCCGCTACAAAAAACGAATGTGATTTCAAACCTACTTATTTTGAGCCATAAATCACAGTCGTGGCATGTCGATATTCTCCAATAGTCGTTTTCCCTTTTTCTAATAATGATATACTAAAGTGGCACTAGCGATTTGTACACTTTCTTTCAACAAATGGAGCATTTATGTGTAAGCCTCATGTGACAATCCCTGGTCCAACTGAACCGCTCATTGACTGAAAATGGTTATATTCAGCTTCTTGGAGACCTGCAATCATTCATGGACTTCATGTCCGCCCCGGTAGCTGAATGGTCAGCGCGACTGATTGCCGCCCTACGGGCCCGGGTTACATTCCCGGCTGGGTCGGAGATTTTCTCCGCTCAGGGATTGAGTGTTATGTTGTTTTCATCATCATTTCATCCCCATTCGGCGCGCATGTCGCCCAATGTGACGTCGAATGTAATAAGATCTGCACCAAGGCGGCCGGACTTGCCCCGTAAGGGGCCTCCCTGCCAATGACGCCAAACGGTTTTCCGAAACTCCTTCATCAAAGAAGACGAAGTAAATATTCCTGAATTCCAATCAAGAACAATTGCCAAGATGAGAAACATAGAAGTAGATATCCTCGGCAGCTTAAATCAGTTAATAAAGGCAAGGCTCCGGTCCAGATTCTATATCAGTCAGGTTCCTCTCAGAGTATGCTGATAAAATAGCTCCACATTTAGCAATTATATAAAACCACTCGCTCACAGAAAGATTCGTACCTAAAGACTGGAACATTGCTCAAGTCACACCAATACCCAAAAAGGGAAGTAGGAGTAATCCGCTGAATTACAGACCTATATCACTAACGTCGATTTGCAGTAGAGTTTTAGAACATATACTGTATTCGAACATTATGAAGTACCTCGAAGAAAACGATTTATCGACATATAGTCAGCACGGTTTCAGAAAATATCGGTCTTGTGAAACACAACTAGCTCTTTATACTCATGAAGTAATAAGTGCTATCGACAGGGGATGTCAAATTCATTCCATATTTTTAGATTTCCAGAAGGCTTTCGACACCGTTCCTCACAAGGGTCTTCTAATCAAACTCCGTGCCTGCGTAGTATCGCCCCAGTTGTGCGACTGGATTCGTGATTTCCTGTCAAAAACGTCACAGTTCGTAGTAATAGACGGAAAGTCATTGAGTAAAACAGAAGTAATATCCGGCGTCCCCAAGGAAGTGTTACAGGCCCTCTACTGTTCGTGATCTATATTAACGACATCGGAGACAATGTGAGTAGCCGTCTTAGATTGTTTGCAGATGATGCTGTCATTTACCGTCTTGTAAAGTCATCAGATGATCAAAACGACTTGCAAAATGATTTAGATAAGATATCTTTATGGTGCGAAAAGTGGCAATGGACCCTGAATAAAGAAAAGTGCGAAGTTATTCACATGAGTACTAAAAGAAATCCGCTAAATTTCGATTACGCGGTAAGTCTCACAAATCTGAGGCCTGTAAATTCAACTAAATACTTAGGGATTACAATTACAAATAACCTAAAGTGGAACGATCACATAGATAATATTGTGGGTAGAGCCAACCAAAGACTGCGATTCATTGGCAGAACACTTAGAAGGTGCAACAGGTCTACCAAAGAGACTGCTTACAGTACGTTTGTCAACCCTATTCTGGAGTATTGCTGTGCGGTGTGGGATCCGCATCAGGTGGGACTGACGTATGACATCGAAAAAGTACAAAGAAGGGCCGATCGTTTTGTATTATCGCGTAATAGGGGAGATAGTGTCACAGACATGATCCGTGAATTGGATGGTTGGTTGGTTGGTTTTTGGGGAAGGAGACCAGACAGCGTGGTCATCGGTCTCATCGGATTAGGGAAGGAGGGTGAAGGAAGTCGGCCGTGCCCTTTCAGAGGAACCATCCCGGCATTTGCCTGGAGTGATTTAGGGAAATCACCGAAAACCTAAATCAGGATGGCCGGAGGCGGGATTGAACCGTCGTCCTCCCGAATGCGAGTACAGTGTCTTACCACTGCGACACCTCGCTCGGTCGTGAATTGGAGTGGCAATCATTAAAACAAAGGCGTTTTTCGGTGCGACGGGACCTTCTCATGAAATTTCAATCACCAGTTTTCTCCTCAGATTGCGAAAACATCGTGTTGTCTCCCACCTACATAGGGAAAAATGATCATCATGATAAAACAAGAGAAATCTGGGCCCGCACAGAAAAATTTAAGTGCTCGTTTTTTCCCTCGTGCCGTTCGAGAGTGGAACGGTAGAGAGACAGCATGAAGGTGGTTCATTGAACCCTCTGCCAGGCACTTTATTGTGAATAGCAGAGCAATAACGTAGATGTAGATGTAGATTTCCATTTCCATGGCATTCATGATCCCAAACAGCGATGAAATTCTTATGGATCACCATGCACCATGTCATCGGGCCACAGCTGTTGGAGATGAGTTTTAAGAACATTACGGACGATTCTAGCAAATGGTTTTGTCACCCACATCGCCCGACAGTAATCCCATCGAACATTTATGGGACATATTCGAGAGGTCAGTTCGTGCACAAAATTCTTCACCAGAAACACTTTCGTACATACTGACGGTTATAGAGGCATCATGACTCAGTACTTCTGCAGGGACTCTTATCGACTTTTTGAGTCCATGCCACGTCGATTTTCTGCACTACACCGCGCAAAAAGAGATCCGAGGCGATGTTAGAAGGTATGCCATCACTTACATCAGCTCAGCTTGTACACTACTGGCCATTAAAATTGCTAGACCACGAAGATAACGTGCTAGAGACGCGATTTTAACCGACAGGGAGAAGATGCTGTGATATCCAAATGATTAACTTTTTAAAGCACTCACACAAGGTTGGCGCCGGTGGCGACATCTACAACGTGCTGACATGAGGAAAGTTTCCAACCGATTTCTCATACACAAACAGCAGTTGCCCGGCGTTGCCTGGTGAAACGTCGTTGTGATGCCTCGTGTAACGAGGAGAAGTGCGTACCATCACGATTCCGACTTTGATAGAGGTCGGATTGTAGCCTACCGCTATTGCTGTTTATCGTACCGCGACATTGCTGCTCGCGTTGGTCGAGATCCAATGACTGCTAGCAGAAAATGGAATCGGTGGGTTCAGGAGGGTAATAAGAAACGCCGTGCTGGATGCCAACGGCATCGTATCAATAGCAGTCGAGATGACAGGCATCTTATGCGCATGGCTGTAACGGATCGTGCAGCCACGTCTCGATCCCTGAGTCAACAGATGGGGACGTTTGCAAGACAACAACCATGTGCACGAACAGTTCGACGACGTTTGCAGCAGCATGGACTATCAGCTCGGAGACCGTGGCTGCGGTTACCCTTGACGCTGCATCACAGACAGGAGCGCCTGCGATAGTGTACTCACCGACAAACCTGGGTGCACGAATGGCAAAACTTCATTTTTTTCGGATGAATCCAGGTTCTGTTTACAGCATCATGATGGTCACATCCGTGTTTAGCAACATCGTGGTGAACACACATTGGAAGCGTGTATTCGTCATCGCCATACTGGCGTATCACCCGGCGTGATGTTGTGGGGTGCCATTGGTTACACGTCTCGGTCACCTCTTGTTCGCATTGACGGCACGTTGAACATTGGACGTTACATTTCAGATGTGTTACGACCCGTGGCTCTACCCTTCATTCGATCACTGCGAAACCCCTCATTTCAGCAGGATAATGCACGACCGCATGTTGCAGGTCCTGTAGAGGCCTTTCTGGATACAGAAAATGTTCGACTGCTGCCCTTGCCAGCACATTCTCCAGATCTCTCACCAATTGAAAGCGTCTGGTCAATGGTGGCCGAGCAACTGGCTGGTCACAATACGCCATTCACTACTCTTGACGAACTGTGGTATCGTGTTGAAACTGCATGGGCAGCTGTACCTGTACACGCCATCCAAGCTCTGTTTGACTCAATGCCCAGGCGCATCAAGGCCGTTATTACGGCCAGAGGTGGTTATTCTGGGTACTGATTTCTCAGGATCTATGCACCCAAATTGCGTGAAAATGTAATCACATGTCAGTTCTAGTATAACATATTTGTCCAATGAATACCCGTTTATCATCTGCATTTCTTCTTGGTGTAGCAATTTTAATGGCCAGTAGTGTAGTTCCACCGGTCCGCTTCCAGCTCTCATTGCCATACAGCGGTGATTCTGGGTGCTGGTGGGTGACAACGGTGACTGTCCACTGCGTAGTTCGGGAGCCGCAGCGGTAAGGCGCGCAGCGAAGACGCGCGAAGTGCGCGCAGCCCGCGGGCGGTCGCGGCCACCTGCGGCTGCCTTGTTTATTATGGTAATCCCAGGGCGGCGCCCGCGCGGCGCTCCCACTCATTTCATTTCGCGCGCCGCGCCGCCTGTATCTCATTTCCTCGGGCCGCCGCGTCCCGCTTATTTTGTTTTTACTGTGGCTCCTTTCTCCCGCTGGAAGCCTCTTATTTTACGTTCTCGTTCACGCGTCTGCTCGCACGGCGCACTGGTTGCCCGCCCCTATCCTATTCCCATCCCCTACCTCCCTCTTCACGTCCCACCCTCACTCGCACGAGTTGCTAGCTACCTGGATTCTGCGCAGACTGTACGCTTTCACAGTTTCACAAATTAAGGTCGTTACGACACGAGCACTGTCTGTGATGCGCTGCATCGTAAAAAAACTCATATATGAGATTCGCCATCTGACCAGTAAATTTTTTACTGGCTACCGAACTTTAACGTATCGTAAAATTATTTTACTATTCATGGCACTGACGTAGAATGGCTTCTATTTTATTTTTAAACCGGTATAGTAATAATGTGCAGTGCAGGCTGTCGTAAATTATTTTATGATACCTGAGGATGATCGGATGGTAGAAACGATAATTGATACAGAATTATTTCATCAGCAGCTCTTGACAGCTCTGAAATACGACTTTATTCAAGTACCTATCAGCTGTGGGATTCTAGCGGGAAGAGAATTAGACTCTGGCCCCAGAGGTTCAGCCCAGGGTAGGGGCGAGGATTTATCCTCGTTGCAGATCGTTCAGGACGACTCCATGTCTACTCACAAGGGAACCCCCCCATCGCAACACCCTCAGATATAGTTATAAGTTGGCACAGTGGATAGGCCTTGAAAAACTGAACACAGATCAATCGAGAAATCAGGAAGAAGTTGTGTGGAACTACGAAAAAAATAAGCAAAATATACAAATTGAGTAGTCCATGCGCAAGATAGGCAACATCAAGGATAGTTTGAACTCAGGAGCGCCGTGGTCCCGTGGTTAGCGTGAGCAGCTACGGAATGAGATGTCCTTGGTTCAAGTATTCCCTCGAGTGACAAGTTTAATTTTTTATTTTCAGACAATTATTATCTGTCCGTCCGTTCGTCCGATACGAGATAACTGCGCCGTAGTATGGAGACGCTACACCTAAACGAACATCGAAACACACGACGTCAGTCGACTACAGCGAACGGAAACCTAAATCGGGCAAGGTAGAAGAATCTTTTTACGCATTCGCCAAGTGTACAAGATAGGTGGGTCGACAACATATTCTTGTCATGTGACGCACATGCCGTCACCAGTGTCGTATAGAATATATCAGACATGTTTTCCTGTGGAGGAATCGGTTGACCTATGACCTTGCGATCAAATGTTTTCGGTTCCCATTGGAGAGGCACGTCCTTTCGTCTACTAATCGCACGGTTTTGCGGTGCGGTCGCAAAACACAGACGCTAAACTTATTACAGTGAACAGAGACGTCAATGAACGAACGGGCAGATCATAACTTTGCGAAAATAAAGAAAGTTAACTTCTCACTCGAGAGAAGACTTGAACCTAGGACCTCGCGTTGCGTAGCTGCTCACGCTAACCACGGGACCACGGCGTTCCTGAGTTCACACTATCCTTGATATTGCCTATCTTGCGCATGGACTACTCAGTTTGTATATTTTGCTTATTTTTTTCATAGTTCCACACAGCTTCTTCCTGTTTTCTCGATTGATCTGTGTTCAGTTTTTCAAGGCCTATCCACTGTGCCAACTTATAACTAAATCTGAGGGGGTTGCGATGCGGAGGTTACCATCGTGAGCCAAAAGGGACTTCGCGACTGGTGACATGAACGTGATGTTTCGGGCCACAGATATTTGAGCCGTGTCATTGCCGACCATCCAAGGAATCGGCAACTGTGGGGTAGGCTCTGGCCGGAAATACCACGGTGCAGAACTGATTGCGTTAGCCGTGGGTTTGCCTGCCGTTTTGTAATAATAACATCCCTTGGCATTTTATTCATGCTTGGGACTGGCTGTGCACATAGTACAGTGCGCGCAGAATGCCTTGGCCGCTAGATGCACAGTCGGCTGGAGAAGTGCGGAGAGAGCAGCAGTGGTGGGGGTCACCCAGAGCGCTGTAGGTGAAGTGCCGTTCTAAACTCAAGCCTACACTCACATCTTTCGTAATATTAAGCGGCGCCCCTCCACGCCCACACTTGCCTGGTGACTATTGCAAAAGATCTGTCGCCTCTTCTTTGGTTAGTATCTAAACTGAATTCCGTCGAAAATGCAACGATTTATTTTCATCTGGCTTGTTAACCGTTTGTAACTTCCAGAAAAGAGTCACGAGTGGGGAATTTTGAGTGAAACCTGCACACTTCTCTTTCTGACAGGTTAAAATTTGCTTCTTTTGCCAAAACTCAGCGGAGTTTACACAGCCTCATCTCAGTAACATGGCCAGCCACTGTGGCCGAACGGTTCTAGGCGCTTCAGTCCGGAACCGCACTGCTGCTACGGTCGCAAATTCGAATCCTGCCTCGGGCATGGATGTGTGTGACGTCCTTAGGTTAGTTAGGTTTACGTAGTTCTAAGTCTAGGGGACAGATGACCTCAGATGTTAAGTCCCATAGTGCTTAGAGCCATTTGAACCACACTAACATGTTGTGCAGACGCAATTGCGATAGCATTCTGAAACAGTGGTTTATTGATTTTAATAAACGAGGAAATGACAAAAAGTAAGGTCAGCATCTTATGAAAAAGCACATCCTCGGTGCAAAATAAACGTGTAATGACGTCACATATGTTGTTCCAAATCTCATATCATTTCTCGCTTCAACAGCTATCGGTGGCCCTTAAAAATTACATTCTTTCATCGAAAAAATCTGTAGTTAGTGGAATAACACGGTAAGGTAGTGAAGTTTTGCACGATAACGATACGGAAAAATACCCTCCTCTCTATGTGCTATGATTTTCCAAAATCTCATTTCGATATCTCATATTATGAAATATGAGGAATGTTGTGGATATCTCACTCTTGCTTCATCGCTGGCGCAGTGCGATCGGAAATGACTGCGCTACGTCAGATCAATTTTCTCGATATTGGTGGCAGACAGAGACCTCCAACCAAGTCTAAAGAAAAATTCAATATGTTAGCTAAATTTCTTACGCAGTAACACATTAAGTAGTATGCACCAGACGCAAAATCATAGCGACCCGTATTTTTCATTGCAAACTCCTTCAAATTTCGCACAGTGTCTTACTTCCACGTAAATATCACAATAACTATAACGATATAATGGGCACATCATAATGAACCTGAAATACAAAGCTACAAGTAAAGCAAAAATGATTTTTTTACTGAATGCTTTCCGTAAAATCGTTTGAAAAAGATTGCAGGGCATGAACGTCGGTTCTATCATCGTTGACCGGCCGAAAGGTTGCAAGTGCTTATAGGCTTTCCCTTGTGAACAAACAGTTGAACTCTGGACGAAAACTGGCCACTGCGCATCGGACACACTATCATGCGCGACGTATACGTAGGCATGTTTAATCTGTTTTTTTTTATTTTTAGTATAATTAAAAATAAAAGATCACATTGTTTTGCTTGAGGCATTCAGGACAGACTAATCGTAAATATGGTTCTAAGGCGAGACGTCATGTGTCGATGTGAAATATCCACAATATTTCACCGGTGCATCTGACCGACATCTTCAGGTGCGTTGAATACGTAAACGTACCGAAACGGGCAACCAGTAGCGCAAATAACCTGATCAGTAGCGAGAGAGACAGCTATGAGAGAGAAATCCGCAGTGGTCGATCTTTTTCTCAATACAGAACATTGTGTGGAGTACAAGACCAACAAAATTATCCTGTCAACGCCTTCGGACTGTGATAGCGTTATTAAAGTAGCGATGAAAATTCGTAGCTCGACTAATCTGCTGAACAGGGACTCGGGGAACCAACTTAGCACGGTATAGAATCAGCGTCGGTCACGTTAAAATCACACGACCACAAAGTGGAACTATTGGTCGTACAAGGGATGACGTTTCGGTGCCAACATAAATATTCGGATGACAATGATAGGACGGACACACGGCAGCACGGATACATACACTAAGCGATCAAAAGTATCCGGACGCCTGGCTGAAAATGAGTTAAAAGTTCGTGGCGCCCTCCATCGGTAATGTTGGAATTCAATATGGCAACGACCCACCCATAGCCTTGATAACAGCTTCCACTCTCGCAGGCATACGTTCAATCAGGTGCTGGAAGGTTTCTTGCGGAATAGCAGCCCATTCTCCACAGAGTGCTGCACTGAGGAGAGGTATCGATGTCGGTCGGTGAGGCCTGGCACCAAGTCGGCGTTCCAAAACATCCCAAAGACGTTCTATAGGATTCAGATCAGCACTCTGTGCAGGCCAGCCCATTACAGGGATGTTATTGTCGTGTAACCACTCCGCCACAGGCCGTGCATTATGAACAGGTGCGCGATCGTGTTGAAAGATGCAATCGCCATCCCCAAATTGCTCTTCAACGATGGGAAGCAAGAGGGTGCTTAAAACATCAATGTAGGTCTGTGCTGTGATTGTTCCACGCAAAACACAAGGGGTGCAAGCCCCCTCCATGAAAAACACGACCATACCAAACACCACCGCCTCCGAAATTTTACTGTTGGCACTACACACACTGACAGATGACGTTCACCGGGCATTCGCCATACCCACACCGCCCATCGGATCACCACATCGTGTACCGTGATTCGTCACTCCACACAACGTTTTTCCACTGTTCAGTCGTCCAATGTTTACGCTTCTTACACCAAGCGAGGCGTCGTTTGGCATTTACCGGCGTGATGTGTGGCTTATGAACAGCCGCTCGACAATGAAATCCAAGATTTATCACCTCCCGACTAACTGTCATAGTACTTTCAGTGGATCCTGATGCAGTTTGGAATTCCTGTGTGATGATCTGGATAGATGTCTGCCTATTACACATTACGACCCTCTTCAATTGTCTGCGTCCTCTGTCAGTCAACAGAAGTCGGTTCAAATGGCTCTGAGCACTATGGGACTTAACTTCTGAGGTCATCAGTCCCCTAGAACTTAGAACTACTTAAACCTAACTAACCTAAGGACATCACACACATCTATGCCCGAGGCAGGATTCGAACCTGCGACCGTAGCGGTCGCGCGGTTCCAGACTGTAGCGCCTAGAACCACTCGGCCAACATAGGTCGGCCTGTACACTTTTGTGCTGTATGTGTCCCTTCACATTTCCACTTCACTATCACATCGGAAACAGTGGACCTACGGATGTTTAGGAGTGTGGGAATCTCGCGTACAGACCTACGACACAAGTGACTCCCAATCACCTATCCATGAGTTCTGCAGAGCGCCACATTCTGCTCTCTCACGATGTCTAATGACTACTGAGGTCGCTGACATGGTGCACCTGGCAGCAGGTGGCAGCACACTGCACCTAATACGATAAACGTATGTTTTTGGGGGTGTCGGGATACTTTTGCTCACATAGTGTATATCGGCCGGTAGCTGGGGCGGCCGACGATGGCGAAGCTCTAACTTAATTGTCCGATAGGTGGCACAGTTGTCTCTTTCGCTAGGCGTCGTAATAAATCAGAGTTGATTCCATTAAGGTAAACTTTATTTTTGTCGGAGCGAACACCCAGAAACTGCAAGCACAGCAGACCAACGGGTAAGGAGAAACTATTCACAACGGGACAATCTGAACAAAGCTAGGCGCAGAAGCAACAGAAAGAATCTCACCAAAATATTTGGCGAATCGGTAGCGGAATGCCACTGAGAATCTCCACCCGCTCGGCGCAGGCAGGTTTTCAGAGTCCCATCGCCACTACAGCCAACCAAACACGCCGTCTTCGCGGAACGAGGTCTGCGTTCTGCAAAAGCCGTTTGCTATCAGCTCCAGACAGCGTACGTAAACTGGCCTCACGCCCTGCATGTGCTCCTTCGGCCCGTCAATTCTGTTAACCTTCGTACTGGTTAAAGGTCCTTGCGTGAAGAACCACCAAAGATCGTGGCCCGCTACCGCGATAGATTGATCGATGCCAACCGGCACGGCTCACCCCTAATTTTACGAAAAGTAAATGATTGCGAAAGCATACTTGACCTTTTAGCAACAAATAATCCTGGACAAATATTGAGTATTGTGACGAATACAGGGATTAGCGACCACAAGGCAGTTGCTGCTAGGCTGGATACCGTAACACCTACAACCATCAAAAAGAAACGCAAAGTATATCTATTGAAAAAAGCTGATAAAAATGCTCTTAACGACTTTTTAAGAGACAGTCTTCACTCCTTCCTGATCATGTAAGTGTAGAAAAGTTGTGGAATGTTTTCAAAGAGATAGTATCGACAGCAATTGAGAGAGATATACCATATAAATTAATAACTGTTGGTACTGATCCCCCATGGTACACAAAACGGGTCAGATCGCTGTTGCAGAAGCAGCGGAAAAAGCATGCCAAATTTAAAAGAACACAAAATCCCCAAGATTGGCAAAGTTTTACAGAAGTTCTAAATATGGCGCGTACTTCAATGCGAGATGCTTTTAATAACGTCCACAACGAAATTCTGTGTCGAAATGCGGAAGAAAGCCCACAGAGATTCTGGTCATACATAAAACACACCAGTGGCAAGACGCAATCAATACCTTTACTGTGCGATAGCAACGGTGAAGTCACTGATGACAATGCCACTAAAGCAGAGTTATTAAACACGGTTTTCCGAAACTTCTTCACCAGAGAAACGAAGTAAATATTCCTGAATTCGAATCAAGACCAACTGCCAAGATGAGGAACACAGAAGTAGATATCCTCGGTGTAACAAAGCAGCTTAAATCAATAAAGGCAAGGCCTCCGGTCCACATTGTATACCAGTCAGCTTCCTCTCAGAGTACGCTGATAAAATAGCTCCATATTTAGCAATTATATGCAACCACTCGCTCACAGAAAGATACATAGCCGGCCGCGGTGGCCGAGCTGTTCTAGGCTCTTGAGTCCGGAACCACGCTGCTGCTACGGTCGCAGGTTCGAATACTGCCTCGGGCATGGATGTGTGTGATGTCCTTAGGTTTAGTTAGGTTTAAGTAGTTGTAAGTCTAGGGGACTGATGACCTCAGATGTTAAGTCCCATAGTGCTTAGAGCCATTTGAACCATTTGAACCAAAGATCCATACCTGAAGACTGGAAAATTGCTCAAGTCACACCAATACCCAAAAAGGGAAGTAGGAGTAATCCGCTGAATTACACGCCTATATCACTAACGTCGATTTGCAGTAGGGTTTTGGAACATATACTGTAATCGAACATTATGAAGTGTCACGAAGAAAACGATTTATTGACACATAGTCAGCACGGTTTCAGAAAATATCGTTCTTGTGAAACATAACTAGCTCTTTATACTCGTGAAGTAAAAAGTGCTATCGACATGGGATGTCAAATTGATTCCATATTTTTAGATTTCCAGAAAGCTTTCGACACCGTTCCTCACAAGAGTCTTCTAATCAAACTGCGTGCCTACGGAGTATCGCCTCAATTGTGCGACTGGATTCGTGATTTCCTGTCAGAAACGTCACAGTTCGTAGTAATAGACGGAAAGTCATCGATTAAACAGAAGTAATAACCGGCGTTCCCCAAGGAAGTGTTACAAGCCCTCTATTGTTCCTGATCTGTATTAAAAACGTAGGAGACAATCTGAGTAGCCGTCTTAGATTGTTTGCAGATGATGCAGTCATTTAGTGTCTTGTAAAGTCATCAGATGATCAAGACGACTTGTAACATCATTAAGATAAGATATCTGCATGATGCGAAATGTATATATTGACGCTGAGAAAGGAAAAGTGTGAAATTGTTCACATGAGTACTAAAAGCAATCAGCTACATTAAGATTACGCGATAAGTCACACAAATCTGAAGGCTTTAAATTCAACTAAATACTTAGGGATTACAATTACAAATAACCTAAATTGGATCACATAGATAATATTGTGGGTAGAGCAAACCAAAGACTGCGATTCATTGGCAGAACACTTAGAAAGTGCAACAAGTCTACTAAAGAGACTGCTTACACCACGCTTGCCCGCCCAATTCTGGAGTATTGCTGTGCGGTGTGGGATCCGCATCAGGTGGGACTGACAGATGACATCGAAAAAGTACAAAGAAGGGGAGCTCGTTTTGTATTATCGCGAAATAGGGGAGATAGTGTCACAGACATGACACGTGGGTTGGAGTGGCAATCATTAAAACAAAGGCGTTTTACGTTGCGACGGTATCTTGTCATGAAATTTCAATCACTAGTTTTCTCCTCCGACTGCGAAAACATTCTGTTGGCACCCACCTACATAGGGAGAAATTATCATCACGATAAAATAAGAGAAATCAGGGCTCGCACAGAAAAATTTAAGTGCTTGTTTTTCTGGCGTGTCGTTCGAGAGAGGAACGGCAGAGAGACAGCTTGAAGGTGGTTCATTGAACCCACTGACAGGCACTTTATTCTGAATAGCAGAGTAATCACGTAGATGTAGACCACCTAGCCAGAGTATGCATAAGCGCACTTCGCTATATGCTTGTTCGCAAGGGATGTGCAACACCGCTGAAAAATGAAATTCCTTCTCCATCATCACAGTCCCTACGGTTTCACGGTGGACAAAAAAAGAAATCACGACCGTTGATCACACAACAGAATATTATTTCGGAATTTGTGACGATTGCGGAACTGCTGTAACTTCATAGTTCAAGTCAAAAATGTTCAAATTTGTGTGAGTTCCTAAGGGACCAAACTGCTTACGTCATCGGTCCCTAGACTTACACACTACTTAAACTAACCTATGCTAAGAACAACACACACACCCATGCCTGAGGGAGGACTCGAACCTCCGGCGGGAGGGGCTGCGCAGTCCGTGACATGACGAATATAATGAATTTCCTTGAGACAGAGAAGCTGCTGTCCATGCTTCAGCACGGCTTTAGAAAGCATCGCTCCTCCGAAACGCAACTCGTCCTTTTTCACATGATGTCTTGCAAACCATGGATGAAGGGTATCAGACGGATGCCATATTCCTCGACTTCCGGAAAGCGTTTGACTCGGTGCCCCACTGCAGACTCCTAACTAAGGTACGAGCATATGGGATTGGTTCCCAAAGATGTGAGTGGCTCGAAGGCTTCTTAAGTAATAGAACCCAGTACGTTGTCCTCGATGGTGAGTGTTCATCGGTGAGGGTATCATCTGGAGTGCCCCAGGGAAGTGTGGTAGGTCCGCTGTTGTTTTCTATGTACATAAATGATCTTTTGGATAGCGTGGATATCAATGTGCGGCTGTTTTCTGATGATGCTGTAGTGTACGGGAAGGTGTCGTCGTTGAGTGACTGTAGGAGGATACAAGATGACTTGGACAGGATTTGTTATTGGTGTAAAGAATGGCAGCTAACTCTAAATATAGATAAATGTAAATTAATGCAGGTGAATGGGAAAAAGAATCCCGTAATATTTAAATACTCCATTTGTAGTGTAGCGTTTGACACAGTCCCGTCGTATAAATATTTGGGCGTAACATTGCAGAGCGATATGAAGTGGTACAAGCATGTAATGGCAATTGTGAGGAAGGCGGATAGTCGTCTTCGGTTCATTGGTAGAATTTTGGGAAGATGTGGTACATCTGTAAAGGAGACCGCTTATAAAACACTAATACGACCTATTCTTGAGTACTGCTCGAGCGTTTGGGATCCCTATCACGTCGGATTGAGGGAGGACATAGAAGCAATTCAGAGGCGGGCTGCTAGATTTGTTACTGGTAGGTCTGCTCATCAAGCGAATTTCACGGAAATGCTTCAGGAACTCGGGTGGGAGTCTCTGGAGGAAAGGAGGCGTTCTTTTCGTGAATCGCTACTGAGGAAATTTAGAGAACCAGCATTTGAGGCTGACTGCAGTACAATTTTACTGTCGCCAACTTATATTTCGCGGAAAGACCACAAAGATAAGATAAGAGAGATTAGGGCTCGTACAGAGGCATATAGGCAGTCATTTTTCCCTCGTTCTGTCTGGGAGTGGAACAGGGAGAGAAGATGACAGTTGTGGTACGAGGTACCCTCATCCACGCACCGTATGGTGGATTGCGGAGTATGTATGTAGATGTAGATGTAGATGACGATAGGTCAAGTCGTTCACTATCTAAAGAGGTGCCAGGAGAGGGGTTGGAGCAATACTAGGAAGCATTGAGTGACTTCCTGGCTGAAGTGAAACTAATTGTATGCCGCCGTCGCGGAGGCAGACAAGCCGTAACACACGTGGCACGCCCCTATTTTTAGAGGCTGGACGCCTGCCGCCTGCGGTACACTGACAGCTTCGCTAAGAGCTCATTACGGGCGTGCCTGCAGCGCGATCCGCCACACTGCCGGCGGAGCTGACGCGCTAAGCCATAAATTAAATTTATCTGCATGTGGGAGACAGAGCTGCGGCGTTCACTGCTCCTTTTGGTGTTGCCGCATTAATCGATAGATGGAGAGTATTTTTTCGTGGAGTTTGGCTCTTCTTTTTGTCGGTGTACCTTATTAATCACCGGGCCTCTTTGTGGCTGGGCGTGTTCCGACGGTACCAGTGATTGCTTTTCGGAGCAGCTCAAGTTTTTGCTTACCCGTCATTACGAGATTGATGCGTGCCGCCAGCTTCCCAGCGCGCGCTTTCGACGTTCCACGGAGAAACCTGTCTGCTGCCTCCCTGGTGAAGCCCACGGCGGGGGCTGTTCACGCAGTCTGGTTGCGGTTTCTTTCGGCAGTTGCATCTGCCGTAACATTGGATGGCCAAACAACTGTGAACGTTTCGGAAACGTTGGGTGCATCTTTGCCGAAGTTTGTGAAGCATGCCAGAAATAGGTATAAATGGAAACATACACTAAAATCATTAAGGGGACAGACCAGGATGAAGCTCGATTTTGGGACTGATGTTCGTGATTTTATTCAATAAAATGACAGATTACAAAACTGACTTTAGACTGTTATTGTATACTCTTAAGACTGTATTACGTATTTTTTAAATAAAGAACATGTTCTGGAAGACACTACACGACACCGACGAAAGGCCTTCGAAGTGTGCGGAGGTGGTCAATGATAGCTCTGAAAGTCAAAATTTTCAGCTTAGAACAAAATTTCAAGAACTGCTTTGCAACTGATGATATTGTCTAACATAGTACGTAAGGATGTTTTAAAGAATAGTTTTTAACAAAATGACGGCATTCTGAAATGAAAGTCAATTTTTTCAACAAAGGAAGTCGTTGTTAAAACGCGCACAAAAAATCGAAATTAAAATAAATCGCAAAACTCCTACGGACTACAGTAGAATAAACGCCGACTCACATGTTAGACGAAGCTATACTGCAATTGCGTGTATATTTCATTAGTTATAGCGCCCACCAACGTGAAGAATGTGCTTTTCAAAAAACAGGCGTTTGAAGTTTCAATTTGTGATTCTTAATATTAAACGAACCTCTAATCGCCAATGCCAGTACCACACGGTTGGCCTTCCCCCCCCCCCCCCCCTCCCCCCCCCCCCATGTCTAAATACTCTCGTTTTGATGGAATTATGTCGATTAACTGGCTTTCTATTAGCAATCGAAGCATTCTTTGCACTACTGGGATTACTTTTCGAAACTTTCCTATCCGTATAAATACGTTTAGTTTGTTTGTCATTTTCAAGCATTCACATTTTACTTCATAAAAAATATAAAAACAAGAGAAATGACAAGTATGTGCTTTCAGACTGTTTACACCTTAAATGGATCATGTATGAAGATTAATCTAGTTGAGAATAGTATTTCAGTTGATACTGATGCCCTCCGAGATACTATCCGAAACTAACAGGACCCCCTACCTCCTCGATAACTCTTATAGTATTAAATCGACTGCATTCGAGAACTCGGATGCGCCAGACCCAAACAGTAAATCGCGGGTTTAACATATTTTATTTATCGCACACTTTGTATGAATTAATCTTAAAAATTGATTCTCTAAGGTACATTTTAAGCCAATAAAAATCAGGAAAAAAATTTATCGCATGGTATACCCTCTTGAATTCTGATATTATTGATCTGCAGTCTGTATGAATTGTTTGAAGGACTTGATTTTCCGCTTAAGGTAGTAGTTTTCATTCTGATGTTGCAATTCCGCCATTACGCCATTCCCAGACCTTTACAGATATCCAATCTCTTGTCAAGCCACAGATATAAATAGGGTTATGTTCTACTTTATGGCAATGGAGGCAATAGATGTGACAACTGACACAAGTGTGATGAAGCTCATAAAGGCACGTGCATAACACAAGTTGGGCGTTATGTTACTTGTGTCGTAGTTACAGCTACAGCGTGCCAATTATTGAACTATATGCAATAAAATCCTCATAACTTCTGAACGGTTTGCGTTAGGACGTGGAAAATGCGCGGTTGGCCGCGGCGCATGATGGCAATTAGTATGTGCTTTGTTGATTGGTTTAGCAACGAAGCTCACTTTTATTAATGTGGTTTCGTCAATAAGCAAAATTGGCGCTTTTGGGGGACTGAGAATCTGTACATCGTGATCGAGATGTCTCTTCACCCTCAACGGGTGTGTGTGGTGTGCAATGTCAAGTCACGGAATAATCAGTGCGATATTCGTTGATGGTACGGTGACTACAGAAGGATACGTGAAGGTTTTGGAAGATGATTGCGTACTCATTATCCAAAGTGACCCTGATTTCGACAAGATGTGGCTCATGCAAGACGGCACTTTACCCCATCGAAGCGGGGGAGTGATTGATATCCTGGAGGAGCACTTTGGGGATCGCATTCTGGCTCTGGAATACCCAGAGGCCACTGGTATGGACCTCGATTGGGTGCGATATTCTCCGGATCTGAACACATGCGACTCCTTTTTATGGGGCTATATTAAAGACAAGGCGTACGTAAATAATCTCAAAACCATTGCCGAGCTGAAAACAGGCATTCATGAGGTCGTCGACCGCATCGATACTCCAACACTTCACCGGATCAGTCAGAATTTCGCCATTCCTCTGCGCCACATCATCACCAACGATGGCAGGCATATCGAACCTGTCATAACCACATCCGGATATACGTAGTGCCGTTTACAATTTCAATAAAGTGTGTGCACGCCGTATTTTGTAACTAATTTACTTTTTTTCATATAGTTCAATAATTGTCACCCTGTATTATCTCCACTGCTGTAAAGTGGACACAATTCTACAAGAGTACCGTTACTTGTAACTTGCCGTGAAATGGAATCGAACATTTGTAAATGCTTGGCAACGGCTCAATCGTCTTCGTTTCTTGCGTAGGATCGGCATGCTTAATAACACATTTGGGATGGTTAGTTTAAGGAGTGGTCGGATGCCCTTTTTGTCGCCCTTTCAAATTCTTTCAAGGGATGATAACAAGGTTCCAAACGAGTACGCGGCATCTCCGTGTCATTTCTTAGTGATCCCTCAATATTTAACGCTCCCCACGCCCCTTAAGCAAGCTACCAGGCCTACTATCAACCGTGAACACAAACAAACACTAGCGCTTTCTGGTGGCTATGTCACACAGAATTGTAACTGCACCCGCCCATGGCGTGTACATGTATGAATTTACATTGACATCTGACCACGTCACCCGAGTGCATCACTTTTAGTGTCAGACGGCGGATATTGAGTCACAACCAGTTTCGAAGTTAAAGCCTCGTCATCACCAAAATGCCGTTTCCTCAGTAGTGATTTTGGACCTTCTTTCAATACATGTTACCTCTTTACAAGTGTGCCAGAGAAAATTATTGTCCGTAAGCCCTCTTCTAAGCTCCGATTTCTCTGATTTTTTCGCCGAGGACATTTCGTGAGAAGTAAATCTGAGGAAACAATATTTTTCTTTTAGGGGCAGTTGTCTTTCAAAATTTCAAAAAATCTAATTTTTCTTTTGGCTTAAAATGTTTTGTGGGATATTAATTTATTCTAGTGTTCATCTCAGCTTTCCCAGAAACACCGTTATCGAGGTACAAAGCGATTTGTGAAAAAGGCTCTCCGAGAACCATTCACAGTCGGAGAAAACAGACGACATGTAACTGCAACAACAGCCTAACAGACGTTAAGGAAATCATACGTGCTCGAACTTGAGATCGGACCACTCAGTTACAAATTCTGCACAGAAGTGGAGGAAAAGCGCATCGAGCGAGCAGAACAGCGGATGACAGAAGCTGCCAAAGAGGCCCGCAGGGCCAACAGGGGCACGAAGGAGACGGAAGAGGCTCTCCTTTTGGATCTGGGAAGATTGCTGTATGGTCCAGTCATCGCTCACTAGAAGTATGTTTTACTTAACTACAATAAATGTAACCCAAATCATTAAGCACTTTTTGGAGGGAAACATAACTTGAGAACGGTACATGCAATTTTGATCGGATTTTGATGCCGGCACACTAAATAGAATTCTCTGTCAGTGTATGTAGCCGTTTTGTGATATTGTCAAAAGTCTATTTCTGGTGCACACTTTTGTCTCGATTTAGCAGGCAAAGGAAATAACATTTGTTTCAACACATCGTTTTGTTAGAATTACTTTCCTATTGTCGTATATATACAGATAGAAAATATAATGAAAATGACTTATACAAAATTATTTTCGTACTTGTCCAGTTGTTGGGTTTGGGAATTCTCGCTGATGACCAACGATACGGCTCCAAGGGGTCCATGCATCTGCTGTAGAGGTTACAAGGAGAGCCCGATGTGGATACATAAATGATTTCTTAAAGAGAGTATTACTTTTTATTTCACTTAAAAGATTACGAAAATCAACTATTTCTCACGCGTTCAAAGAGGGCTACCCCTTTAACTCTTCCTAAAACGTACGCTCTAGGAATTTCGACATTAAATTTCTCCGTGATACACAATGCCTCCCATGCAGCGTCTGCGTTGGAGTTTGTTGGGCTTCTCTGTAACCCCTTTGCGCTTTCTAAACGTATTTGTAACGAACGTGCCAGTCTTCATTCCATCTTCCTTGTTACATCATCCCAGATTAACAAGCCACTTTAAAAAGTCGAGAGTAGTAGCAGGCACTTCTTTTGTGTACGTAGTATATTTCTTTAAGATTCATCCAATGAATCACAGCCTGCCATGAGCTTTTACTAACAAGTTTTATGAGTTTATTCCAAATGGTTACTTCTAGATATTTGGGACTCGGTAATGTTTCCAGTGATTTGTCGCTAGTGGTGTGATGGATCTTTTTGCCTGTTTATGAGCCATATGTTAAATTTATTTACGTTCAGGACAACTGCATGACTCTGCAATAATCATCGACCCTTTGCAGAACTTCGCGCGCTTCGCTACAGTCTTCTGGCATTACAGGCTTCATACAGGCAATAGCACCGCTTGCGAACAGCTTCCTATACTACCCACTAGAGCATATACAATACTGTAAACAATAACGGACTCTACTGTACTCCTGAAATCACTTTTCCATATGGTCATTTCGTCCCATTAAGGACGAAGTTTGGCGTTATACCTCTGGGAAGTCCTGATTGTAGTTATAAATCTCAGTCAGTACTCTGTAACCTCGAGTTTTTGCGATAAACAACAGTACATAACTGTATAGGATGCCTTCTGGAAGTCAAGGAACACACCAACATGGGCATCGTATGAACGTGTCAAATACATTTTCTGTTTTATTTCATAATAGGGTTAATAGGTAAATATGTATCTCAAATGTTTTTTATTCCAGTCTTTGATCACAATATCAATTCTTTTGACGATGACCGGTTTCAGTCAGTAATGACCATCCTCGGATCTTTTCTACACCATTTCCTAAAGTGATAAGGCCGCAGCTGGTGAAATATGTATCTATTGTTTAAAAAAAAAAAAACAGTAACATTTGAAGCACCTCAGAACGGAATATCGGCAATGCTTCACATGCTCTATAGTTAACAAACGAACCTGTTAATGTGCTTTTATTTACAGTCTATACACTACCCTTTCAGAAAGCACAACTGTGATAAAACTCATTCGGTCACCATGTGAAACAATTTCAGTGGCCTGGACTGCTTTGTATTTTGTAAATTTAATTCTGTGTTTTATAGTGTATCGGATTTTCAGATTCGTACGTTTTCAGAAACTGGCGGCGGCCATGGGAATCTCTACAACAGATGGCGTTAGATTCGTTTCCTGAGCTGAGTCTGTCTGTTTCACGGAAAGACAACGAAGCATTACACTGGCTGACTCAGCTCCCAGTTATTTATTTTGCCCGTCAAGGTAGTCCAGATTCAGCTAGTGAAAGGTCTGATGATGATATCGTTTCTCTACGTAGAACTAACCCTCACATGAACATACAGTCTGTACGGTACTTTCATATGCAGGAACGTCGTACAAATTCGCAGGAACAAACTGACTGCGGAGGCTGCGGGACCATTACTGTATTGCTTTTGACCAAAAAATCACGAACGAGTAACGAAGTAAGGGTGGGTACATTACCGTTGTGCAGGACCCATGCATGACTTATGTCGCCACTAATCCAGGCGCTTTTCTTGGATTGTTTCATGCAAAAGGCTTTGTAACACTCCCTTCTGATGGTCGGGCCTTGTGACAAGAATTCATGGCGTACCTTGCCATTAATATCGAAGCCCACCATCGAGCACTTGTCAAGCTTTTTTCGGTCTGAGTGACCCAGAGTGCTTCCACTAGGACAATTGCTCCTTAGAACCGACATCGTATCAAAATGGTTCAAATGGCTCTAAGCACTATGGAACTTAACATTTGAGGTCACCAGTCCCCTAGACTTAGAACTACTTAAACCTAACTAACCTAAGGACATCACACACATCCATGCCCGAGGCATGATTCGAACCTGCTACCGTAGCAGCTGCGCGGTTCCGGACTCAACCGCCTAGAACCGCACGCTCACAGCATCCGGCGACATCGATCCATAATCCCATGTTATAATACGTCTCAGTGGTTCTGCATAGTTGTTGACTTCATTTAGAGACTCATGACCGAACTGTGTTTGCCAAAGTTTATGCCTGAATTTAGAAAAAAATACTGATGTTCCACTTTTCATGCCCAAAACATCCGATAAAATTTATGCCATGAGACAACTGATACGCCAATTTCTCTAACTGTGATCCGGCGACCATGTGTTGATGATGTGCTGGGGCACCTAGGGCGTTCGCCATCTTCAACATATTCGTGCCTCTCCTCGAAATACTTATACTACCCCGTAAGCGCTTGTATTGGTAATAGCATACTTAACGAAAGGAGTATTTAACTAACTACTAACTAACTAATCAACACATTAAATTATCACCACTGTGAAGACAACGTATGTAACAAACGTAACCCTACACGCAGAAGGTATAAAGGGAAGAACTGTCACATCACATCTAAGTCAAATTGCCATCTCTTGTTTCTTCCATGAAATCGACTCTTAATTTAAATTTAAAATAAATCCATAACCTATTACGTGTTTTATTTATTATCAATATCTAAGTTCAAATGGCTCTGAGCACTATGGGATTAACATCTTAGGTCATCAGTCCCCTAGAACTTAGAACTACTTAAACCTAACTAACCTAAAGACATCACACACATCCATGCCCGAGGCAGGATTCGAACCTGCGACCGTAGCAGTCCCGCGGTTCCGGACTGCAGCGCCTACAACCGCACGGCCACCGCGGCCGGCAATGTCTAAGTTAGCAATAAGTTTAAATAAAAGTGTATATATGCATTTGTACTTATTATATATACAGGGTGGTCGGAAATTACCGTTACAAACTTCTGGACTTGTATTGGGGAGTGAGTACATAATATTATGAATAGGAACCCGTGTTCAGAAACGTACCATTTCCGTGCTACAACCATTTGAAAACGTGTTGCTACTGCGACCATTTTTACAAGTAGTTGACTGGGCGTGATCCAGTAAATCACTTGTTTTACAGTTACACTCATTAATAGACTATGACACTGCTGGTGTACTTGTTGACGGGTTCTCATCAACGTGATGCACTAAGGCCTCTTCCAGTTCGGGCGTAGGGGGCCGCCCTGGAGCGCCACAGTCACGCCTGTTGCTGGTGAAGATACCCTTTCTCGAAATCGCAGCGTGACTTTGGCGAAAAAGGTACGCGATGTAGTCTGAAGTTGTGGAGAACTACCTTGATAAAGGCGACGAACATCTCTTCCACTGCCGGGAGCTTCGCCATTCAGGAAGATCAATGTAGGTGTTTCCTGCAAACTTGTACTCAGCCATGTTGCTCCAACACTGACAGACGCGTGAATGAGGCTCAACCAGGTCAGTGAGGTAGGATAGGATGTCAAATGACATCAGCCCATCTGACGTAAGCACCCACCAATATGACTATCCTGTTGCAAACCTACCTAGCAAACATGTTTTCAAACGGCTGCAGCACGAAAACGGTACGTTTCCGGACATGTGTTCCTATTCAAAATATTACGTACTCACTACCTTCTACAAGTCCTAGAAGTTTGTAACGGGAATTTCCGACCACCCTGTGGTGCAAAATTTTCAACAAAGAAATGTAATTGTAATAAAACTGAATTTGTATAATATAACATGTAAAATCACACAATGCACGAGTGCTATGTAATAACAGGCATCAGGTCTTTACCTGAGAAATGAATAAAAGTATTTAATATTTCTAAAACTTTGCTGCACTGTATTCCATTCTTAAAGCAAAATTTAATGTTTATACGACATAAATAACCGCAGATATTACCAAAATACATAGAATATTTTTACAGCTGACAGCAGGCTTAATATGTGATATAACTAACACTGTAGAGGCACTCTCCAGATATTGCTACCAATACAAGAATGAAAAAGCACGATCGGTCCAATACTACATGTCCAATTACAAAATTTCCCTTACTTTTTGAACACATTTCGCATGACGCCGTAGAAAGTTTTTTCTCATATAGCTCATTGGCCTGTGTGTGAAGAGCATCTTAAGTTCGACTAGATACAATTCCAAACAGTCTTCACAGCTGCTTTCTCTCCGAGTAACCCGACAACTTAAAAACCTCAGTCCTTTTTGAGTAGTCCAACGTGTTAATGGCAAGTGTAACAGAATGTGTTACGTCTGGTGGGCGTGGGCCGTTGTTTGTGTGCGTCCGTGTGATGTGCGATGTATCGATCTGCTCCCTCGGTGTGAAGATCCCCGACGGTTTGGCACAGTAATAATGGCGCCTTTGGGGGAGGTCCCGGCTCCCCTGTTCCTCCCCCCGTTTCCTGGAACGAGCGCCGCGTCTTCCCCAGGCTGCGCCCGCCGATCTGTGCGTATCTGCAGCTCCATTCGCGCCACACCTTCTGTTATGTAAATATTAAGAGAGGTGCGGTATAAAGACGCACCTATGCAGGATAATTGAAAAAGCAGCAGCTTGTTGTCAAAGTCGCTGTTCTCCTAGTAGCTGTGTAAAGAATTCATTTGCAGAATTTTTAACACCTATACGAAATACGTTAATATGTGTCAATCACTACTCAATTTTCATGACACTAAGCGCTTTGAGGACACTTATTGTATAATGCAGTTAAAATATTAACACGACGAATAAGCATTTCCATTCACTCGAAGATGCAGCAACAGATTTACAGCTTTGGAGTCCTTTTACAGATACATTTTAGGAACTGAAGTGTTTCGTATTATCGTTTATTTTTTACTCTACTTTTCATTCTCATAAATGGCAATGTAATGCTGTGTAATAAGAAAAACATATTTCGCCTGTAAAGAGAGAAATATGTTCGTGCAAAACGTATTCGCTGTATGTTCAAAGATTGCATTTAACACAACTTCCACAAGTTGTAAAACTGGTGAATGCAAAGCCAGTGAGATAAGTGGAGGGGAAGTGCTTTTTTATCTTCTCCTTACGTTACCGCTTTTTGTCGTTTGGAGCTCAAGCCGAGAAGGTGTAGGTTTCGTAGTTGTCAGTGTATTTGATCGATAAGGATTTTTTGAATCTATTTGTTGTGTCGGCTCCGTTATTGATCCAAGCCACTACCTCGTCTCTTAACCATTTGCGTTATGGTTTCCATGTGTTACAACAAAAATAGGCGAGTTAGGTGGCGGAATCTTCGGATACGAACTGTCGGACATAATTAATGTCCTTTCGTTAACTACTTTTAAACGAAGCATCCGAGGCCCCCACACCCCTCAATGTTTTGAAATTAAAACTGTGAGGATCTGATCGGTTTCCGTTCCCAAGCAACGACTTCTGCCAGCCAAATCAGTGGCCTAATACCACGCACATAGGCAAATAAACCACAAGAGAGTGGATTTCTATAAGGTAAATCCTTGTATAAAAGTAGGGAACTTTCCTGTGACGTACTAAATTGCGCACTTCTAAGTAAAATCATCCGTCCTCAATGGGTGTTGCCTCCATGTCGTGGCTGCTCTACTGTATTAAACTGCAGTATTTTTTAATTGTTAAATTCATGCCGCACTTTTGAGAGTCCATTAACTTTATTTACCTCTCATTCTGAGGCAGGGGGTAGCGCAGAAGGACAAAGTTAATATTTTCTTTTAAAAAATGGTCAATGTGCCATTGACGCGTCTCAGTAGACGAGGCCGCTAACGCAAACCTGTGTGCTGGCGGTCGACTCGGAGGTAAGCCGGTACGAATCCTTAGGACGAAAGAAATTTGCACTGCCGATATCTGGACGGCAAGGGGAGGAGAGCGGTGGCGCAGAGTTTCTGATCACCAGTCTTTGTGCCACTGTCCCGGACGTCAAACCTCTCCGCAGTGTCGCTGTTAATGACGATCCGTCCGTCCGATAGGAACGTTATGATCGGCGGCCCCTTTCGTGCTTTTCGAGAGGAGTAGCTATGTCCCTCTACACTCAACAGACACACTTCCCCACACAAAGCATATACTTCGCGACGAAAAGATGCCTGCAGGCGCGGCGGATAGGAATGACGTTTTCTAATTAGGCGGCTGAGCTTGCTCTTCAGGGTCTCCTAGCCCTCCATGCCATACGACTTAAATGCACTTTTTCTCTATTTATTGGCTTTCGGAACACTGCCGTACAGCCGTCTGAACACGGGAAAAGGTATATTACAGTTATCTGTGACAATTCAGAGTAGGTATTAGTCTGAGTCGTACCCTGGTACGAAGTTCAAAATGGTTCAAATGGCTCTGAGCACTATGGGACTTAACATCTATGGTCATCAGTCCCCTGGAACTTAGAACTACTTAAACCTAACTAACCTAACGACAGCACACAACACTCTGTCATCACGGGACAGAGAAAATCCCTGACCCCGCCGGGAATCGAACCCGGGAACCCAGGCGCGGGAAGCGAGAACGCTACCGCACGACCACGAGCTGCGGACTGGTACGAAGTAACGTAAGCTTAACAAAGAACTAATTCCGAAGTAAAAAAAGACTTACAACCACAGTTTACTGAAACGCGTAAACAAGATGAAAATGTAACATAGGATACACAGAGGTACAGTAGTATGGTATAAAAATTCTACTGGTAACACAATAAGAAACGATAAATCACCGTTGGTAAACATTTGTTTAACTCTACTTTACCTTACTTTAATTTGCTTTACTTTAATGTGGCCTCTAATAGGCGCACGATAAACATCTAGACGGTAGTTAAAATCATCAGGTAGTAAGAGCAGTAGTGTATGTCTTGCTGCCTGCGACAGATCATGGAAGGGTTGGCTTTGTTAGTAGTGGGTGTCATGCATGCCGATACCTGTGACGTGCGGTGCTGTTACTCGGCGTCTGCCGCTGGGTGCCCGTGTTGATCTCTCGGTCAGCGTCAGCATACCTGTAACAGTTAGGTTCATCATCGTCTTGTGTCCGATAGGTCATATATCAGATGCACAGTGTAGGGTGGTGATGGTGATTTGTTTGTGCGTCAGGGGGCGAGCTCATCAGTTTCCCTTCTGTAGCCTGTTGGTCGACTTTTAATAGCAGCCGGTATATCCAGTCATCGTTGCTGATATGCAGGGGCTTGCTGACGTTTGTCGCTTGTTGGTGTATGTTAGCTTGCCACAGGTGGTTGTGCCCTAGCTAGTTGTGTCTTTGGCCGCTTATGCTTCCACCTATGGTTGTGATCATGGTTTCCCAGAGTAAGGATAAAAGGATTGTTCGAGTTTCTCGAGTTCCTGTATAGTCGTGTGACGTGTTTTTTGAATACTTCCTTGAGGGTTTCAAGGCGGTATTCATTGTGGAGACCAGCGGCGCGTGTGTAGCGTGGAGTGTTAGGTACGTTGTAAGGGGACCTGTCCCTAGTACGTAGCCAGCTGCTTTTCTTGTGACGACCCCTAGTTCCCAGGAAATCGAAGTTCAAGTTTTATGTTGCACTTGCTGTGCGTGAAAAGTTAATTACGTTTTGACCAGGCGAGAGAAGTGTAACGCTGCGGTTCACGGCTACCAGGCTGACGGTATGGGTACAAATCTTGCTCATATAATTTTCATTTTCCAATTTTACCGTACATTATATCATTAAATAGTGGATGTCACGCAAATTTAATCAAAACTAGTCATTTTCGCCGTAGTAATTTCAATAACAAATCAACCGTTACAGCAAACTTTAAGTGGGTATTCCATTTGTTACAGAATAGTTTACAGAATCGTGTCACTTTTTAAAGCAATATTCCGGATGGAATTTGTCGCAGCAGCAACCGAAACACAAATTCGTAGAGCACCTTGCACATTTAATGAAAGCTGTTGCGTTGCCGGCACATGGATTTCATAGAAAACTATACCGGAAAACACAGGTTGTTTAAATTCTTGTACGACAAATATCTCCGGAATTTCATTCTAGCATAGAAATTCATGCAAGTTTACTGAATAGGACGAGTCTGCAACAACAAGGGAATATACATTTGAAGAAATTTTGCTATAGTGATTGCTTTGTTGATGAAATTAATAATTTTACGTCACATATACGTTCAAAATTTGAACCCCTACCGTCAGCGTGGTAGCCGAGAACCGTAGCCGCTGTGCTACACTCACTTGATCGCAGAATGCTCAACGCTGCGGGTATGGAAGTGAAGCCATAAAACTTCAACATCAATTTCCTATAGTAAACTATAGGGCATCTCATGAAAAGGCATTAGCCAGGTATTCGGGACAGGTCCCTCTACGACATATCTCTCGCCAGAAACTGTAATTAACAGGTCTGGTGATCCCCTTTCTTGCGGTAAGTTATAGTTCCAGTACGATACTGCGTGAAGAGTTTGACAGACCACTGAAAGACCTGAGTCTAAACAAGGCCCCGGGGGTAGACAACATTCCATTAGAACTACTGACCGCATTAAGAGAGCCAGTCCTGACAAAACTCTACCATCTGGTGAGCAAGATGTATGACGGGCGAAAAACCCTCAGACTTCAAGAAGGATATAATTATTCCAATCCCAAAGAAAGCAGGTGTTGACAGATGTGAAAATAACCGAACTATCAGTTTAATAAGGCACAGTTGCAAAATACTAACGCGAATTCTTTACAGACGAATGGAAAAACTGGTAGAAGCCGCAGAAATTTTGGAACACGTGTACCGTAGGTCTCTAGAAGATCGTAGCGTTCCAAAGGATTGGAAAAGGGCACAGGTCATCCCCGTTTTCAAGAAGGGACGTCGAACAGATGTGCAGAACTATAGACCTATATCTCTAACGTCGATCAGTTGTAGAATTTTGGAACACGTATTATGTTCGAATATAATGACTTTTCTGGAGACTAGAAATCTACTCTGTAGGAATCAGCATGGGTTTCGAAAAAGACGGTCGTGTGAAACCCAGCTCGCGGTATTCGTCCACGAGACTCAGAGGGCCATAGACACGGGTTCCCAGGTAGATGCCGTGTTTCTTGACTTCCGCAAGGCGTTCGATACAGTTCCCCACAGTCGTTTAATGAACAAAGTAAGAGCATATGGACTATCAGACCAATTGTGTGATTGGTTTGAAGAGTTCCTAGATAACAGAACGCAGCATGTCATTCTCAATGGAGAGAAGTCTTCCGAAGTAAGAGTGATTTCAGGTGTGTCGCAGGGGAGTGTCATAGGACCGTTGCTATTCACAATATACATAAATGACCTGGTGGATGACATCGGAAGTTCACTGAGGCTTTTTGCAGATGATGCTGTGGTGTATCGAGAGGTTGTAACAATGCAAAATTGCACTGAAATGCAGGAGGATCTGCAGCGAATTGACGCATGGTGCAGGGAATGGCAATTGAATCTCAATGTAGGCAAGTGTAATGTGCTGCGAATACATAGAAAGATAGATCCCTTATCATTTAGCTACAAAATAGCAGGTCAGCAACTGGAAGCAGTTAATTCCATAAATTATCTGGGAGTACGCATTAGGAGTGATTTAAAATGGAATGATCATATAAAGTTGATAGTTGGTAAAGCAGTTGCCAGACTGAGATTCATTGGAAGAATCCTAAGGAAATTCAATCCAAAAACAAAGGAAGTAGGTTACAGTAGGCTTGTTCGCCCACTGCTTGAATACTGCTCAGCAGTGTGGGATCCGTACTAGATAGGGTTGATAGAAGAGATAGAGAAGATCCAACGGAGAGCAGCGCGCTTCGTTACAGGATCATTTAGTAATCGCGAAAGCGTTACGGAGATGATAGATAAACTCCAGTGGAAGACTCTGCAGGAGAGACGCTCAGTATCTCGGTACGGGCTTTTGTTAAAGTTTCGAGAACATACCTTCACCGAAGAGTCAAGCAGTATATTGCTCCCTCCTACGTATATCTCGCGAAGAGACCATGAGGATAAAATCAGAGAGATTAGAGCCCACACAGAAGCATACCGACAATCCTTCTTTCCACGAACAATACGAGACTGGAATAGAAGGGAGAACCGATAGAGGTACTCAGGGTACCCTCCGCCACACACCGTCAGGTGGCTTGCGGAGTGTGGATGTAGATGTAGATGTAGATGTAGATGCAATACTGACCCTACGACTTATCTTAGAAAATAGATTAAGGAAACGCATCTTACAGACTTGTCAGGCTATTTGAGCATCTTACAGACATGTCAGGCTATTTGAGCCAGGGAAGGGCTTGTTTGCAGCAAGGCGAGTATCCGCGTGGACAATACAGCGCAGTGAGGAGCACATTGAACTGTCAATAGGGCATGTGACGGCTTCCCGTGAGGCGGTAGGAGGGAGAAGCGAGCGGACAGTGGTGCACCCAGCGCCAATATTGAAGGCAGGAGTCGCTCTGCGTCGTAGTTTCAGACGTGACGATGTACGTAACGCTGTGCACAGGGCAGAACAGAACGAACGTTGCGAGATTGCATACGCCATTCCCATAAAGGCGCAGCACCTGGCGCGGTGGTATGCAGTGCCACTGGGTACACAAAACGATCACATAGCCTGTAATTTGGAGAGCAGCCATTATAAACTCTAAGACACAAAGAGGTCCCAAGGAGAGCAACTGTTGTAAACCCTAGGAAAAGACACGTGCCACGAAGGAATTCTCCAAATGGGACGGATATCGGCAGACTTGTCGTACGTGTACAGACAAACAAATGATTACAATTTCAGAAAACTGGATGATTTATTCAAGAGAAAGAGCTTTACGAACTGAGGAATTCAATAACGCACTGGTCCATCGCCGGCTCTTTTGCCAGCAGAAATTCGGCTTGGCATAAATAAAGTTGTTGGATGTCCTCCTGAGAGATCTGATCAATTGGAGCTTTGGATCGTCATTATCCCGAGGTCTTGCCCATAATGCTCCAAACATTCTCAGTTGGGGAGAGGACCGGCGAACTTGCTGGTCGAGGTAGAGTTTGGCAAGTACGGAAAAAAAGCAGTAGAAACTCTCGCTGTGAGCGGGCAGGTATTATCTTGCTAAAATGTAAGCCCAGGATGGCTTGCCATGAAGGTAACAAAATGGGGCATAGAATATCGACGACGTACGGCTGCGCTGTAGGGGCGCTGTGAGCGATAACCAAAGTGGTCGTGCTGTGAAATGAAATGGCAACTCAGAACATCACTCGCGGTTGTCGGGTTGTATGGGAGGTTGGTGTTCCACTGGTGTCCAGGGGGTCTTCAAACACGTATTCACTGGACGTTGGGGCCTGAAATCTAGTTGACTGAAGTAGAATTGTCTTCAGTGATAGGTCCCGCTTCGAAGTGAACTCTGCCTAGCACTTTCTTAGATCATTCAGCCACTTAAAACACCTGGTTATGCGTCGCCAAGAGACTGGCGCCATATCAGTCTCCAGCCACTACTTTGATGACATTTGGCACAGTGGTGTGCGCTCCAAAACACGTAAAAATTTAATCATACATTCTTCCCATTATGCTGTACACATATAATAAGTAAAATTTCATTGTTTGCTCTCCTGCAGTGTACTGATCAAAGCTCTGGAGGGTATGGCAGTTGTTGAAAGGCATCTTTTAAACTTCCCAGAGTCGCATTTCAGAGATATAATTGACGCAGCGCGGAAGTACATTGACCTAAAAGGGAGCTGCTTTTGTCAAACAGAGGTCTTTATGACATGCACCGGTTTGTTTCCCGTTAGAAAAAAAAATATTTATACGTCGTATTTTACGTGCCCATTCGATAGAGCGTTCCCAGACTACAGTGGGATATTTGTTTTTTCTATATGTGTTAATAGGGACAATAAAACATGACGGATAATTAGTACTCCAATAGCCGGCCGAAGTGGCCGTGCGGTTAAAGGCGCTGCAGTCTGGAACCGCAAGACCGCTACGGTCGCAGGTTCGAATCCTGCCTCGGGCATGGATGTTTGTGATGTCCTTAGGTTAGTTAGGTTTAACTAGTTCTAAGTTCTAGGGGACTAATGACCTCAGCAGTTGAGTCCCATAGTGCTCAGAGCCATTTGAGCCAGTACTCCAATAGCGCCTCAATAGCGCTGCACGCTTGGCGGTAGTAATCAGGGTGGGTCGGATGGTGCTGTCCCTGCCAAAGAGACTGGTACACCTGCCTGTTGTCGTGTGTGGCCCCCGCGACCACGCAGAAGTGCCGCAATACGATGTGACATGAGCTCGACTAATTTCTGAAGTAGTGTTGGAGGGAACTGACACCATGAATCCTGCAGGGGTGTCCATAAATCCGTAAAAGCACGAGAGGGTGGAGATCTCTTCTGAACAGCACACTGCAAGGCATCCTAGATATCCTCAATAATGTTCGTGTCTGGAGAGTTTGGTGGCCAGAGGAAGCGTTTAAACTCAGAAGAGTGTCCCTGGAGCCAATCTGTAGCAATCTGGACATATGGGGTGTCGCATTGTCCTGCTGGAATTGCCCAAGTACGTCGGAATGCACAATGGACGTGAATTGATGCAGGTGTTCAGACAGGATCCTTACGTACGTGTCACTTGTCAGTCGTATCTAGACGTAGCAGAGGTCCCGTATCACTCCAACGGCACACGCCCCACACCATTACAGAGCCTCCACCAGCTTGTGCAGTTTCCTGTTGACGTGCAGAGTCCATGGATTCGTGAGGTTATCTCCATACCCGACACGTTCATCCACTCGGTACAGTTTTAAACGAGACTCGTCCGATCAGGCAACATGTTTCCAGTCATCAACAGTCCAATGTCGGAGTTGAAGAGCCGAGGCGAGACGTAAAGCTTTGTGTCGTGCAGTCATCAAGTGTAAACGAGTGGTCCTTCGGCTCTGACAGCCTCTATCGATCATGTTCCGTTGAATGGTTCGCATGCTGACAGTTGTTGATGGCCCAGCATTGAAATCTGCAGCAATTTGCGGAAGGGTTGCACATCTGTCACGTTGACCGAGCCTCGAGTCGTCGTTGGTCCCATTCTTGCAGGACCTTTTCCCAGCCGCATCGATGTCGTAAATTTGATGTTTCACCGGATTTCTGACATACATGGTCGTGAAATGGTTGAACGGGAAAATCCCCACTTCATAGCTACCTCGGAGATGCTGTGTCCCTCTGATCGTGAGCCGACTATAACACCACGTTCACACTCACTTAAGTGTTGATAACCTGCCATCGTAGCAGCAGAATCCGATCTAGAAACTGCGCTAGACACTTGTTGTTTTATATAGGCGTTAACGACCGCAGCGACGTATTCTGACTGTTTACATATCTCTGTATTTGAGTACGCATTCCTGTACCAGTTTCTTTGGCATTTCAGTGTATATTAGTTGACCATAATATTTTTGCATCTGGGAGAGAGAGCGCTTTGGTCTGATCGTGTGTTTACCTGTGTGCTTGAAGCCGATCAGAATGTGCTCTGCTGTTTTAAAGACCAGACAAATTGACCGGACTTCTACGACATGCGAAAAAATTGATGAGTTTTTTCCTTTACTATGATGTGACCGCTCGTTTCCGGTAACGGCCATGGGAGGCCAAGTGCATTAGTACCGTGGTGGGGTAGTGCGTCATATTTGATCATAACCAGGCCATTATGTACACTACTGGCCATTAAAATTGCTACACCACGAAGATGACGTGCTACAGACGCGAAATTTAACCGACAGGAAGAAGATGCTGTGATATGCAAATGATTAGCTTTTCAGAGCATTCACACAAGCTTGGCGCCGGTGGCGACACCTACAACGTGCTGCCATGAGGAAAGTTTCCAACCGATTTCTCATACACAGACAGCAGTTGACCGGCGTCAACCTGGTGAAACGTTATTGTCATGCCTTGTGTAAGGAGGAGAAATGCGTACTATCACGTTTCCGACTTTGATAAAGGTCGTATTGTAGCCTATCGCGATTGCGGTTTTCTCGTATCGCGACATTGCCGCTCGCGTTGATCGAGATCCAATGACTGTTTGCAGAATATGGAATGGGTGAGTTCATGAGGGTAATACGGAACGCCGTGATGGATCCCAACGGCCTCATATCACTAGCAGTCGAGATGACAGGCATCTTACCCGCATGGCTGTAACGGATCGTGCAGCCACGTCTCGATCCCTGAGTCAACAGATGGGAACGTTTGCAAGACAACAACCAACTGCATGAACAGTTCGACGACGTTTGCAGCAGCATGGACTATCAGCTCGGAGACCGTGGCTGCGGTTACCCTTGACGCTGCATTACAGACAGGAGCGCCTGCGATGGTGTACTCAACGACGAACCTGGGTGCACGAATTGCAAAACATAATTTTTTCGGATGAATCCAGGTTCTGTTTATAGCATCAGGTTGGTCGCATCCGTGTCTGGCGACATCGCAGTGAACGCACATTGGAAGCGTGTATTAGTCGTCGCCATACTGGCGTATCATCCGGCGTGATGGTTTGGGGTGCCATCGGTTACACGTCTCGGTCACCTCTTGTTCACATTGACGGCACTTTGAACATTGGACGTTACATTTCAGATGTGTTACGACCCGTGGCTCTACCCTTCATTCGATCCCTGCGAAACCCTATATTTCAGCAGGATAATGCACGACCGCATGTTGCAGGTCCTGTACGGGCCTTTCTGGATACAGAAAATGTTCGACTGCTGTCCTGGCCTGCACATCCTCCAGATCTCTCACCCATTGAAAAGGTCTGGTCAGTGGTGACCGAGCAACTGGCTCTTCACAATACCCGGTCACTACTCTTGATGAACTGTGGTATCGTGTTGAAGCTGCATGGGCAGCTGTGCCTATACACGCCATCCAATGTGGTTGTTCTGGGTGCTGATTTCTCAGGATCTAATAACCCAAATTGAGTAAAAATGTAATCACATGTCAGTTCTAGTATAATATATTTGTCCAATGAATACCCGTTTATCATCTGTATTTCTTCTTGGTGTAGCAATTTTAATGGCCAGTAGTGTACTTATAACCTATAGACAGTGAAATGTGGTGGATGTCTTTCGCGAAGCACGTCGAACCGCCAAGGCTGTTCGGCCTCTGCAAGGGGCCGGCAGTAGAAGGCGAGCTCCACGGTTTGGCGTTGGTGCAGGGCAGGCCGGGAGCAGGGAGGCGCATCTGCATATGAAGGGCCGCGCAGGTGAGAAGCGCGAGCAGGCGCGAGACGAATTTCTTGCAAACAATGCACGGTCGCCGGCAGCTGCGCCTGCTTTGCACAGCCGTCTCTCTCTCTCTCACACACACACGCACTCACACATGCACTCGCGAGGGACCAGTCCGTCTGGGCCCGGTCCCACGCCGACTCCCATCCTAGCCCTTCCGTCCCTTGCACTGCAGCAGAGGGTATTTCGCGACAAACCGTCATACACCTGCCGGCAGAGTCTCGGAAGTACACACAAAGTAGACAGTCACTATTCACACATTAATTCTTACATTAAAGAAATCAACAACCAACTAAGCGAATACATGGAAAGAAGGATCCTTTATTGTATAATTATATGATAGCGGGACAAACACTGGTAGCAGTTACTTCTGTAAAGTATCTGGGAGTAAGCGTACTGAACGATTTGAAGTGGAATGATCATATAAAATTAATTGTTGGTAAGGCGGGTGCCAGGTTGAGGTTCATTGGGAGAGTCCTTAGAAAATATAGTCCATCAACAAAGGAGGTGGCTTACAAAACACTCGCTCGACCTCTACTTGATCAGTGAGGGATCCATACGAAGTCGGGTTGACAGAGGAGATACAGAAGATCCAAAGAAGAGCGGCGCGTTTCGTCACAGGGTTATTTGGTAAGCGTGATAGCGTTACGGAGATGTTTAACAAACTGAAGTGGCAGACTCTGCAAGAGAGGCGCTCTGCATCGCGGTGTAGCTTGCTGTCGAGGTTTCGAGAAGGTGCGTTTCTGGATGAGGTATCGAATATATTGCTTCCCCCTACTTATATCTCCCGGGGAGATCACGAATGTAAAATTAAAGAGATTCGAGCGCGCACGGAGGCTTTCAGGCAGTCGTTCTTCCCGCGAACCGTACGCGACTGGAACAGGAAAGGGAGGTAATGACAGTGGCACGTAAAGTGCCCTCCACCGCACACCGTTGGATGGCTTGCAGAGTATTAATGTAGATGTAGATGTAGGTTAGATTTCATGGCACTCATCTTCACACACTTTTAACTGAAAGTCGAGCACGATGTTGACGTCATACTGCGCAACGATATCGTGAACTACAGCAAACAAAGTGGTAGCGAATGAGGTTGGAGTACATCCTAAGCGTCTACAAAAATGCTACCAAATAGAATTTTCTGTCTGAATTATCCTAAATATGGAGATCCAAAGATGAAAAAAGAAAAAAATCCCATCGTCATTGAATCTCTTTATCGAGTTCGTCATAAGATTACTACAACCGTTTCATCTTGCAGCAAATAACCCATGAAACTGACCCCTAAGAGCAACTGTAAAGAGTGTCGGCCCTGTGTCATGTTGGAATCTTGTGAAAATAAAATATTTTAATGTTAAACACGAAACGAATTCCGTGTAAAATTATGTGAAAATTTTCAAGAAAACCGGTGCAGTCTGGATAAATTCACGTAAGCTCGAAGCTTCCAGCTCAGTTCTCGGCATCCTGACTATCTCTTCTGGCAGTACCGAATTATGAAACTCATAAACGTAGATCTTTTTCCTAAGAAAATAAACGTTTCTCTCTGTCGATGTCGAGTAAGTAATCGATATGACGTGCAAAAAGTAAACACCAGCTCTTCAGTTCGTACATCCCAGTCCGTGTTGAGCTCGTCGCACGTCCAGGAACTTTCTCACGCACACAAAATATACTTTCTCTAGTATTTCAGTAGATATTTGCAATTTCGTTTTTGCACTCTGTAGATTGAGTCATCCCAAACAAATACCACATCATATCCATCATGCGTCGCTCAGTGTCGGCGGAAGTGTCCGTTTGTTTCCCGTTACAAACAATATGATTTTTGAAATGGAATTTTACGAGCCCATTTGATACAGCGGTCCCACATTAGTCTCGTGCGATATTCATGTTATCGATATATATAAACAGGGACAGTAAATATCGATAAATAACCGGTACTCCAGCAGGTACAGCACCATCCGACCCGCCCTGATTACTACCGCCAAGCGTGCAGCGCTATTGAGGCGCTGTTGGAGTACTAATTATCCGTCGTGTTTTATTGTCCCTATTAACACATATAGAAAAAACAAATATCCCACTGTAGTCTGGGAACGCTCTATCGAATGGGCACGTAAAATTCGACGTATAAGTATTTTTTTTTTCTAACGGGAAACAAACCGGCGCATTCTGTCGACACTTGCGCGTCGCATGACTGAGGTGACGAGCGTGTTTGGGCTGACTGCAGCTACACTACACAAAAACCAAATTGCAATTTTCCACCAAGTCACCAGAGAAAGTTGATCTGGCGACTCTTAGAAGAGACGCGCTTATAACAAAGTCACTGCATCGAACGTGTAGGGTTAACACATCACGTCGTAAGGAAAAATTTTTGTTACAGACAAAATGTTTGCTGACATTTCCCGGCGACGCTGGGCGTCCTTTAACATTCGCTGGCGCTGGGACGACGAGATTTCACTCAACTAGCTGGGTCTAATAACCAGGTGTGCACCATACTAACTCCTTCAGCAAATTAATAGCAATTTTCAACAAGAGATATTTTAGAACCGGAAACTTTAATTTTGTACCCTCTTGCATAAGGAGCAGATGAATGGATTATAGGCAACGCACAAGGGATACGCACGCCACAAAGTTCATACACCAAGCTGCACCTCAGATGCATAACAAATGCCAAAAGACACCTAACAGCAAATGCAAAACAGCTCCCAGCCCACTGTCCGACCGAGATTTTTAAGGATTGCACTTGGTTGTTAGGCAGAAGCTGGAACTGGTAATCGCCTCTCAAGTATTCTCACTAAAAAATCCAATTGCCCCGCTCCCAGCTCATTGGTATTTGATAAAATTAACGCCCTCTATGACCGGACCAGCTAACTTGGGTCGAGAATGAAAGATGAAAACGAGAAAAGAGACAGAAAGAGACACGCCAGCCTAGCTTCTGTGAATTAAGTAGGATTCTCAGTACGGTTTTAGACTGTAAACAACACTATATTTAAAAGTTCTCTTAAAAAATTATGTTAACATATTCGAACAACAGAAAATCCAATCTTTCCCAACTCTTTAGTGATACCTGGGACTCATATTAAATGCGAACAGTTTTAAAATTGCAGAACTAGTTAAAGATATGGAAACGAGGTTTCGACAAGCGATAGGAAGCAAAGGACAGGATGCTTTTCGAATGGAACTTGGTTTCTGTTTTCAACACAACTATATAATGTTTATAAAGGAACGAGTACAGTGATACGACTCTTTTTAACGCTTGGTTGATCTTGTAGCAAGCTACAGGCCGTAAAGATCCTTAAGTTCAAGGAGAGAGAACTGACACTGATCAGTTTCCAGCCATCATCTTGTGTTTAATGGTTAAATTGTGCTTCCCAACAATCTTTCCTCTCCAAACATAGGAGACAGCAGCATCCCTCTTGTTTGAAGAAGTATTGAAATCCGATAAGTATAAAGAGCGAGGTGGTGCAAACAGTGAACTCTCAGATACCCACCAACCTTCCATGTTTCCTGTCGATAAAGGTGAATCCTTATATGGTTCCCCTGAAAGGGGAAAGCTTGTGCTCCATTCCTAATGAAAAACCCTGAAATTCCTTTTTTTTTTTTTTTTTTTTTTTTTTTTTTTTTTTTTTTTTTTTTTTTTTTTTACCCTGTCGTTGAATAGCGGCCGATTAACTAGAAGTTACTTGTTAAACACTTATTACTTCTTTTCATATATCCAACATGAAACTTCATGATAACTTAAACCTGTGTGCCGGATGAGACTAGAACTCCGGACCGTTGCCTTTCTCGGGCAAGGAGAACTTCCGTGAAGTTTGGAAGGTAGGAGACGAGGCACGGGCGGAGGTAAGGCTGTGGGGATGTGTCGCGAGCCGTGCTTGGGTAGCTCCTTGGGTAGAGCACTTGCCCTGGAAAGGCAAAGGACCCGAATTCGAGTCTCGGTGCGGCACATAGTTTTAATCTGCCAGGAAGTTTCACATCAGCTCACACTCTTCTGCAGAGTGAAAATTTCACAATTGTCAAATTGTTTCGTGCATCTAAACTACTTATGAAATAGTAGAATATCTACGTTACTGGGGTTATTAGTATTTATTTATTTATAAATGTACTTCAACTGGCAAGCTTAGAGACTTAAGGCCCTATTTTACATCTAAATAGACATCTTTAGCGAGCACAGCCTTACTTGTAAACCTGTTTTATCAAAACAACAGCGACAGCACTGCTGCCCTTCTCGAGTACCGTCACATTAAAGCTATACGGAGATATCTTCTTTCACCACCGGCATTGAAGAACATGATTCGTAAGTTCGAATTAACTGCTGATTTGGGAATTGCTCCTGGTTCAAATGGCTCTGAGCACTATGGAGCTTAACTTCTGAGGTCATCAGTCCCCTAGAACTTAGAATTACTTAAACCTAACTAACCTAAGGACATCACACACATCCATGCCCGAGGCAGGATTCGAACCTGCGAACGTAGCGGTCGCGCTGTTCCAGACTGAAGCGCCTAGAACCGCTCGGCCACTCAGGGCGGCAACTGCCCCTGGGAGGGACCGACGGCCAATTGTGCCACAGATTGTTGAAGAAGTTACTGTTGCCGTAGCTGAAAACTCTGCAAATGTGCAATCTTGAAGCAGTGCATGAACTGTGACACGAAAGCTGAATATTCTATGAAATGGTATCTGTAGCACTGTTCCAGGCTGTCGTGGATGTAGATGATCGTCACACTGAGCAACGTTTGTATCCTGGAACGTAAACATTGCACACAGATAAAAATCGTCACCCTCTCATGTGGAATTTAAAACTTGTTCCTTTCAAGGGTTTATTCGTTATTTCCCGTCCGCGTGTTCTTGGAAGTGCTTCCTCAAAATTTCATCGTCCTACGATCGTTCGTATTCCGTGGCGGCAGTCTCAAGTACAGTAATTTTAATCATAACCATCCTCTATATTTAGCCATCAGAACGTAGAAACGTTTTTGGGCGTAAAATTGCAGAGCGATATGAAGTGGGACAAGCATGTAATGGCAGTTGTAGGGAAGGCGGATAGTCGTCTTCGGTTCATTGGTAGAATTTTGGGAAGATGTGGTACATCTGTAAAGGAGACCGCTTATAAAACACTAATACGACCTATTCTTGAGTATTGCTCGAGCGTTTGGGATCCCTATCAGGTCGGATTGAGGGAAGGCAGAGAAACAATTCAGAGGCGGGCTGCTAGATTTGTTACTGGTAGGTATGATCATCACGCGGGTGTTACGGAAATGCTTCAGGAGCTCGGGTGGGAGTCTCTGGAGGAAAAGAGGCGTTCTTTTCGTGAATCGCTACTGAGGAAATTTAGAGAACCAGCATTTGAGCCTGACTGCAGTACAATTTTACTGCCGCCAACTTATATTTCGCGGAAAGACCACAAAGATAAGATAAGAGAGATTAGGGCTTGTACAGAGGCATATAGGCAGTCATTTTTCCCTCGTTCTGTTTGGGGGTGGAAAGGGAGAGAAGATGCTAGTTGTGGTACAAGGTACCCTCCGCCACTCACCGTGTGGTGGATTGCGGAGTATGTATGTAGATGTAGATATTTTGTGGTGTTTTATATCTAGAGAGGTGCAAGCAAAGGTTAAAGTAGACCACGAACATATATGCCAAGAGATAGAATATCTGGAAAATAGATATACAGACAATACTTCGAGATGCAGCGGAAATCAGATCAAAATGCTACTCCTGACGATGTTTGAAATGAATGAGACGAAACGCTCTGCTAAAATAAATACTTTTCTTAGCAATTGCAAGGATGAAACTGAAATACGACAAATAAATGATAAAAAATTCCGAAGATTGCCTGTAAGGTGAGTGGCACAGCCACTTCTAGAACAAGGTCACAAATTAATATCGATTAGGATGATGGGTAAGTTGGAACGGCAGGAAGTTCCGCGGGGGGATAAATGTGCGGTGCGCGCCGAGGCATTCCGGAGCGCGAGAGGCCGCAGCACCGAGGGTCCAGCAAGTCGTGCCGCGGCGCAGCACACCACAGCACGTATGACGTCACGGCGGCGCGAGATCAATACGCCGGGGCGCACACAAGATGGCGCCAGGCATTGTGGGCGGCCGGCGGCGTCCGCGCCCGCGGCGACGCGCAGCGCAGGTCAGCGCACGGCGGCCGGCACCAGCTGACGTCAGCGGGGCGGCACTGAGGGCCCGCCGGCTGCGGCGCGGCAGTGTCCGCCGTATAGTGACAACTCCGACTGAAAGGAAGGCCTCGGCGCTTGTTCGTGACGTCACGTCAGCTAGGCACGGCGAACGCCAGGTCTGTTGCAGGCTTACTCATAATGGTGGTGTCTCCCTCCCTGACACAGGAAAATGTGAAACTATTGGCGGTAGTTGACCAACACACATTGTTATGAGAGATTTCTGCAATCAATTAATCGTGCAATTCATTACACTTCTTAACAAATAGTGTTCTCCTGAACTTAAATTTCCACCTGTTTTAAGGATTGACATACAAAAACAACTTCATGGTCCAGCAGCAACAGAATTCGTGCTTCTTTACCTTATTTGTAAATCTGAGGAAGTTACGTTTGTACTGGGTTGCTTTTACTAGAAACTATGAACATATTGGTCTCTTCTTTAGATATCTTGGTTGACTATGAGGTGAGGAGCACTGAATGTTAATGAAATATCTAGCGAATTTAAACGTTGAGGGAGGGGGTGGGGGACAGAAGAAGAGGCAAGAGAGAGATACTTGTTTTATCAAATAAAATTCTTTTATCCTATAAACTTTCTCCTTTCAGTTGCAAGAGGGGAATATTTATCTTTTCTAATGTGCGTGTTAAAAAAAGTTTAAGCTCAGCAGTATTTTCGATGTATGAAGCTATTTTGTTTCCTGTTTAGAATTCCTTTCTTTGAAAACGACTGTAATCTAATGACTGGCAACAGTTGGACATTTACACATGTAAATTAGTTCACATTTCCAGTGACGATGTCAAACGAAAATAAATTAAAGAAACGAGTTCATTGTAAGGGGGTTGGGGTAAGTTTCGATAGCAAAATGGATCAAGTAAATATAGTTACTAGAATGTAAAATTTCCGAAGCTTGCAATGGGGCAAAGCGTCTTCTCATATTCATCTACGTTTGTTTCGACAGGACTCAGTAATACAGAACAATGATCTTCACTTGTAGCTTCACGATAGTAATAAAGTCTTTCATCTAAATAAAACTGCAGAACCCAAAACAATACCAAACATTTTGTCCAAAAATAAGAGAGTTATAGAGATAAGCACGCCCAGGCGTTTCTGCCTGCAACAGACCTGGCGTTCCCCGTGCCTAGCTGACGTGACGTCACCAACAAGCGCCGAGGCCTTCCTTTGAGTCGGTGTTGCTCGTGATCGCCACGCTGGAGGTCAACAAGTCTAAATACTAGACTCTGGGGAACCGTGTGTTTGAGAAGCATCTATTTTTCCGCAGAAATGCCGTTAATGTATGTTTTTCAGTTCTATCAAAGCACTCCGTCTTCAGGCCACGAGTGGCCTACCGGGACCATCCGACCGCCGTGTCATCCTTAGGAAAGGATGCGGATAGGAGGGGCGTTGGGTCAGCACACCGCTCTCCCGGTCGTTATGTTGGTATTCTTGACCGAAGCCGCTACAATTCGGTCGACTAGCTCCTCAACTGGCATTACGAGGCTGAGTGGGCCCCGAAAAATGGCAACAGCGCATGGCGGCCTGGATGGTCACCCACCCAAGTGCCGACCACGCCCGACAGCGCTTAGCTTCGGTGATCTCACGGGAACCGGTGTAACCACTGAGGTGAGGCCGTTGCCTTTCAGTTCTATCAAGCTGATTAAATCATACACTTTCGACTTCAGATAAATCACAATCTATGTTTTATAGAGTACTGTGTTCGTTTTGTTCCCTTTCCTGTGGTAGGTTGCAGAGACCCATGCAGGCTGGACCTTCACAGGCTATTTAATTCGAAGCAAGTCGTCGTACCAAAGTTTTCGATCAGTGATGGTGCTAAATGTGTGAATAGTTCTTGCGTTATTAACACTCGTAACTTTATCTGCCGAGATCTGAAGCGATAAACGGGTTTAGGCGCTTAACCTTTGTCAACTGAAATAACTTTTGACACCTTAAAGATATTTATAATACTCGTAATATTTGTAGTTACTTCAGACATCGTAGTATAAAAGAGTTATGCGGGTTAATCATATCATGTACTTGTTTTCTATTGTGAATAGGTCATGAAATGTTAGTTACCCTGTACAAATGAACTGACACACGCTGGAGATTTTCATAGATTTTTTTTTCTTTTTAGCAACAGACAAAAACCAAGCCTAAGAGAGACACAGACGATTTGCAATGATCGTGAAACAAAATTTTTGATTCTGACTAGGATAAAAATGAAGAAAGACAAACGTGTAGCTATACCTGGCTGGTTACAAAATAGAGCCGGCCGGGGTGGCTGAGCGGTTCTAGGCGCTACAGTAGCAGGTTCGAATCCTGCCTCGAGTATGGATGTGTGTGATGTCCTTAGGTTAGTTAGGTTTAAGTAGTTCCAAGTTCTAGGGGACTGATGACCACAACAGTTAAGTCCCATAGTGCTCAGAGCCATTTTTTTACAAAATAGTGAATGGACAAAAAACAGATCAACCAAACCACATTCAATTGTTTGGTTGTAAACTTTCATAGTTAGTGGAGCTATAATACCCCATAGTATCGACGTTCTCTAGTGTAGTATTTCAACTATTGCGAGAGTATGCAGAATTATACGTTGAAAATACCATCAGCTATCCTATTTTGCACGTATACGCCATTTTTTTAATATTAATATGGTGCAAGTTTGCTCTTAAAAACGAAGTATTCATTGCGCAGAAAATGCAATGGACTAACATGTTTTCCATGTCTGTTTTAAGAGGAAGATTAGCGTCAACGTCCACTCGACATGTGGGTTATTTGAGACACACTACTAGCTCACGTGGACGAGGATGTGAGACGGAAACGAGCATAGGAACTATCCCAGCATTCAACTGAGTGATTTACGAAAACAAAAAAAAAGTTTGGATGGTCCACCGTGGATCTGAACTCTGCTCCTCACAGAAACGTGTCGACCTCGTTCGTGAGCTACTTTTTGGTAACTCCTTAATCAGCTTGGCGCGCTGGCAACAGTCTCACAATATATTCACATCACCTTACGAAGTCTGTTAGCCCTGAACACGTTCGTAAGCACACTTTGGAATTAGTATTTCGACAGGTGATGTGCGTGTGCGGAGGATGTTGCATTATTTACCAAAAAACTGATTTTTTACTCAAAACAATTTGAACATGGCTGCAATGCAGCAACGATTATAAAACAGCAGGTATAATAAACAGCAAACCAGTTGCAGTAAACGGTTCAAATGACTCTGAGCACTATGGGACTTAATTGCTGAGGTCAGCCGGCCGCGGTGGTCTCGCGGTTAAGGCGGTCAGTCCGGAACCGCGCGACTGCTACGGTCGCAGGTTCGAATCCCGCCTCGGGCATGGATGTGTGTGATGACCTTAGGTTAGTTAGGTTTAAGTAGTTCTAAGTTCTAGGGGACTGATGACCACAGAAGTTAAGTCCCATAGTGCTCAGAGCCATTTGAACCATTTTTTTGCTGAGGTCATCAGTCCCCTAGAACTTAAAACTACTTAAACGTAACGAACCTAAGGACATCACACACATCCATGCCCGAGGCAGGATTCGAACCTGCGACCGTAGCGGTCGCGCGGTTCCAGACTGTAGCGCCTAGAACCGCTCGGCCACCCCGGCCGGCCAGTAAACGGTGGTTTTCAAATAACCTTTACCATGATTTCGACAGATTTAAACCAGAATTCCCCAGGGGGACAAACCTGCATATAATGCGATAACATAACTTATAATGAAAACGCCATGGCTAACGTTTCAAACAGAAAATACTTTCTACAACAAGTGTAAGAATATCACAAACGACATGGTATATGCCAACATTATGCAGGTAGTACTTACAAACTTCACAACAGAAATCAGTCAGTAATGCTGTCCCTACATGTCATGTGTCGGCAACGGTCTGTATGTCCATGTGTAAAAATTAAGGCCCCTACAATCAAGGGCTCACATCAGTAAAACCAATCTCTTAAAATAACAGACGTTGTTAGTAGCTACAAGCCGACTGAGGAAGAGAGGAGAGCGTAGATACCAGGAAAACAACTCCTGAGGCGCATGCGCCCATAGACATGTACACTTGATGGTCTGAACAGCCACTAAGCGTAAGCACATTGAAATTACTAACAGAAACACACCGTGCGAAACAACGAATATAGAATGAGATGATGAAAAAGACAAATACATAAAATATACTGGCATAAGTTAAGACCCTTATAGGACTATCAGTACATTATCGTACTGAAACAGTGATGTATGTGCATAAGTACGTTGTTACAAAGGCAATGACAGCAATTAAATTAATATCACCTACACTATATAATCACTTCTTGTGCGGTTTTTACATGTCGACAAACTCGTGTGATAACAGCTGTGACATTTTATTGTGGTTCTCGAATTCAAAGGGCTCTGAGCACTATGGGACTTAACATCTGAGGTCATTAGTCCCCTATAACTTAGAACTACTTAAACCTAACCAACCTAAGGACAGCACACACATCCATGTCCGGGACAGGATTCGAACCTGCGACCGTAGTGGTCGCGCTGTTCCGGACTGAAGCGCCTAGAACCGCTCGGCCACAGCGGCCAGCGCTCTTTATTGTTTTTAAGATAAAAATAATAAAATTCAGATGGCGTCCCACTATTTTGAACTTTCATTGTCGCAGTATTAAATATTCCTACACGATACTCGAAAGATTCGCAGTTAGTGAATGGAAGGTAGAACCTGCGACCGACGAAGAAGAAATTCAGTGAGGATAACCAAGACAGCTATAGAGGGAGACGATTCGAGTAAAACGCTGGAGTTTGCTCACGAATTGCTCAACATAGACCTCCACATGCAACAATGCGCAATGAACAACTTGCGCAGTTAGCATGTCCATATCTCATCTTAATTAGATAATTAATGAGGGATGAGTAGGAATCGATATAACCGTTTCAAAAGACCCATCCCAGCATTTGCCTGGAACAGTTTAGGGATGTAACGGAAAACCTAAATGCGCATGACCGGGTGGAGATTTGAACCATCATCCTCTAGCATGCGATTCCAGTGTGTTAACCACAACGCCACCTCGGTAGGTAGCTTATTTCAGTCTACCGCTCTTAATGTAGCATCCATCTGCCGTTATAACATAGGTGTGCTACCGAAATGTGTCTTAAGTTACAGATTGAAAGCCTCGTGATGACTGGGTGTTGTATGATGTCCTTAGGTTAGTTAGGTTTAAGTAGTTTTAAGTTCTAGGGGACTGATGACCATAGATGTTAAGTCCCATAGTGCTCAGAGCCATTTGAACCATTACAGATTAAGAGAGAGCTAAAAGTTTCGATCAAGGCACAATATTTGGTAAATGCTTTAAAATTGTCGCTTACCTCCTAAATGATTTCTTGTGCAAAGCAGTAGGAAGTCAGAGCTTAAGTCCAAAAGTAAATTCGCCAAATGTGTTGCACAGTTGTAGAAGAACATAGCATCAGGCAGTAATATTAGAACATCAGTGTTTTGCTCGCAGAAAGCAGCACAATGAGGCGGTAAAGAAACAGTATAAAACAAACCTCTACTGATGTACAGTGCTTCACGGCCGAAGTGTTGAGCCGTGTGGCCTTTGGCTGCCGCAACCCGCATCTCTGGCCCACCTCGTGCGGTAGGACTGCCCCATCACGAGCACTGCTGACTGCCATCGCTTGTGGATCTCTACTCGAACACGGCAAATGCTTTCCCCCATGCCACTACACAGCTGAAAACAGAAAGGAGAGAGACGTTAAATCACTTTTACTATCCTAAACTCCGAAATTTTGACAGCTACAACACACAAGAAGGATATGATACGTCAAAATAAGATTTACGGTGTGTCCATAAAATCACTTTGTAATTTTAAAGGTTTATTAAGAAGGTAACTGATTTGTTGTCCCCGTCAGATCTGTACTATGCACTCATTGGCTATCAAAAAATTTAACCACTGTGCATTTTTGTGTTTCAGGTGCCCTCCTGATGGACAACATACTGTGAAATCATACACAAAGGCCAATCCTTCAAGAGGAAATAAAGTGTGTACCTTAGCTTCTTAAAACAAAACTGGATGTGCGTTCAGTGAAGCTTCGAAACAAAATCCAGAAGAGATTCACCGTCGCCCTCACTTGTTCGTGTATGGACCAAGAAATTTATAAAGAAGGCTTTCGACAATGGGAGGACTGGCCGGGCAAGAGGAACTAAGGAACACTGACGGAGTAAAAGCAACTTTCGACTATTCTCCCGGAAGGTGTTTCCGTATGGCTATCACGTTCAACAGTGCAAAAAACGTCCTATATGAAAATTTGCGACTGCACGCAGTGCAGTTGTTATGGATGCTGGAGCCGAATGATTAAGCAGGACGAAAATAGTTAATATGCTGCAGCGAATGTCTGCCATTGAAACAATCCTCAACCGAATTTGTTTCAGTGACGAGGCAAACTTCCATCCCTCAGGAAATCTGATCACGCACAATCATAAAACTCCCACGCTTCTCGCGAGCGTCAGCGAGAAAGTCCAACGTTGACTGTACGATGTGGGATTATGTGTAACCGCATCAGGGATCGACTTTCCTCGTCGAGACATCAGTAACTGCAAATCTTTACCTAGACCTTTTGACAGAGTATGTGTTATCACAACTACATGGCCTGGAATTCTTCATAGGATTTATCAGATCAACTTAGTGCAATATTCGTTTTGTCGATACGTATTAAGAGGGACAACGGAAGCCGAGGAACGAACAGCACTCCAGCAGTGAGTGAGTAGCGCTGCTGTATGGCGCTAGAAGACAGTGTGGGGCAGCGCTGCTCACTCGCCGCTGGAGTACTGCTCATTCTTCGCAGTTTATTCACCCAGCTAATGAATAAAGATAAAACCGTAATCGCACTAAAGCAATCTAATGGCCACGTAAAATACCGCTTTAAATATCATTTCGTTTGTAATGGGAAACTACCAGATGCTTTCTGTTGACTCTGGGCGTTGCATAACACATGTTATGACCAGTATTTGCTACGCCTGACTACAGTTACACATTGCAAAAATGAAGTTGAAATATCTACCGGAAAACTGGTAAACGCACCTGACGACTTTTTAGAGAGACAAAGAAAGGGAAGCACCCAGAAGACATGTTCGGATGTCAGTGTAACTTTGTATGCTTTCACACCATTGGGAGATATGTAAATGATTATACGAGTGCAATTCTCTGTGGCAGGGAGAACGGCCGTCAGACATCATTAGTAATGTTCGTGTTTAGTTTTGTTAGCACGACTGCTAGGTTATACAAGGGGCGTGAGCAACACTGTACTGAGTTAACGACATAGAGATGCTGCTTACTCGTGTGAGTCAACATTATCAGCACTCGACAGAATTTGAAAGGGGCTTCACTGTGGGCCTCCATTTGGCCGACTCCTCGAATGCTATATGCAGCTCTGTGGGAGTCCAGATGTGGTAGTGACCCGTTATTGGACTGCACGAGAACGTTAGGGCAGACATATTGGTCGTCAAAGATCTGGTCGTCAGCGTATGATCACCACAAGGGAGGTTCACTGTACCGCCCACTATGCACAGCGTAATAACTGTACGCCACATGCGCTTACCATGCAAGCACAAATAATGGACAACCAGCAGAGCATCTGGGCTAGAAAATTACCTCCCCAAGCGTTGGCTGCCCTTAACATCACAATATAAACGGCTGCGTTTGGAGTGGTACCTTGACCATTAAGCTAGAACTGCTGGAGAATGGCATCGCGTGGCATTCAGCGTTGAGTCGTGATTTTGGACTTCACTGGATGACCAAAGTCAGCGATAATGGTGGCGTCCTGAGGAGAGGCCTCATTCTTCCAGTGTTTTGGAAAGCACAGTGGTATTACTCTTTGCGACATGGGGTTGGGGGCCATTGGGTATGGCTTCATATCACCGTCGGCAGGTAGCGAGTAAGAGAACTTGGACAGCACAACGATACGTCAAGGGCATCTTCTTTTCTCCATACCTTGGGTCCAATTTTCAACACAACAATGCTCATCCACGCATGACAAATGTCTCTATGAATTGTATGCCAGGCACTTCCGTGGCCAGCAAGGTTCGGGGATCTGTCACCGATAGAACATGTGGGAGGTCAGCTTCGACGTCAGTTCCGTGCTTGCGCCAGTATTCAGGGTATCATGACCAGTAACAAACAGCTATGGATCAGCTTATCTCAGGAGAGGACATAACGGTGTTATGACGCCCTTCCAAACCGAACCGGTGCACGCATTCAGGTCAGAAGGGATGCAGTGTCGTACTGATGAGTGGGCTCATAATGCCAAGTTCTTTGTAAATTTGACTAGTGAAGTCTCACGACAGTTGAGCTTTATTTTATGTTGGATGAATTCAAGCTGCTGGGTCATTCCGCTACCTCACGTCAAACTCTGTCGACCCCATGCAAGCTTATAAATGATAATTGTATTTATCTCGTTGTGTGCACCCAAACTATGGTACATGCAGGTTGCGGATACGGATCGTTTCAGCCACAAATAATAGATGTAATTTTGTGGAGATGCTTAAATGGTTCGTAGGTGTTTGTGCGAATGAAACTCTGTTGTGAAAGCCTGTGAAATTATTCGCGACCAGCCTGAAACTTTTGAAAGGGTGCAGTAGGCACGTGTGCGGAGTTGCATTGAAGTTGAGTGATTTACTGCTACTACAAAACAGATGTAGTACCCAACTCGTCACTGTTAGGAACGTAAAATGTGGAATACGCAGCAATATATAGTGGCGTATTAGTACATATAGGTGGTAATATGTTGATATAGTATTTGTTAACGGTCTTGACACGAACTCCCTATCCTCAACAGTTTGGACTCTACATTTTGTTATAAGAAGGCAAAAAAAAAAATCACTCTGCCTGTACAAAGGCTTTTATCAAAACCACTGCCGTTTTCACGCCAATTTCGGCGCATCTACACGTGATATAAATCTTGTCCACAACATAATTTTATGCTGTCCTGAGACTCTCCCGTGCTTCAAGTCATTGATAAACTACAACCCATTCGACATATTGATGAAAGCGGGGTGTCTCATATTAAAAGGTGATGCGGGCACGGCCGTGAATAACACGGAACTCATCTTGTATAAGCAGACGCCCTAGTTTCGCAAGCATTGATCACAAAACCAAGTTTATTTACAAAAATCCATGTTTTAGTATTTAAATGAGACTTCCAAAATGTCACCACTGTCTTCTTCTCCTTCTTCTTCTTACGTCTCTGCCTCTTTCTCTCTTTCTCTCTGGCTCTCTCTAACTGCTCTTCGAAGCTCTTTCTAATTCCATAGAAAAACGTCTATGATTCCATTTAATAAAACGTAGCTGGTCTCAAATTAGGCAGCTACAACGCTGAAAATTACTTGCTTATGTCAGATATTCCGCACGCTGTCGGCTGCAACTCAAAGAAAAGCAGCCTACTTTAGCTGTTCCACTCTCTATAAATACGGTGTTTCGAAACAGTTCTTTCAATTTAATACAGAAGGTAAAGAACATCGTCAGTAACATATTTCGACCAGGAACACATGGTCTCTGGATGGAAACTGTAGTGTTATGGAATATTTTGTTGGTGGTACTGACGTAAGATGTTGTGTCGGTGTCGCTGCCTGAGAATGTGTATTGACATACAAAATTGCTCTGTGTACGAATGGTTGGCTCTGAGGTCTGCCTGGAAACTCACCGATTCATTCCCAGGCAACACCACCTTGTCACAACAGTGACTTCCTTGTAAACACTCTGATTCAGTCGCAGCCATCATCGCCTTGTGACAACACTAGTGATCATGGAGCTGTTTACGTACATTGAAACGGCTGACAGACATCTGGTACACGGGTCTGTCAATGCGAATGGACGGTCTGCAATGAGTTATCTGCAGCGCTTTCCCAACCGATGATTTCCACAACACCAAAAATTAGACATTCTGCATCGCCTGCTACGTGAAACAGACACTTGCTGTGCAAGTACGCATGATATACATCGAAATCGAACAGCGCGAACTCCCGAAATGGAAGACGAGATTCTGCGGTATGTTGGGGACACTCAGTCTGCAAGTGCACGACGCATTGTACATCCTTGGCGTCAGACATAGCGTCGTGTGGGATGTGTTACACGACCAGCAGCTTCATCCTTTCCACCTTCAGCGCGTCGCAGCTCCAGCAACCGAAGATTTTCCCCAACGCGTGCAGGTCGAACAAATGGTTTTTACAGCAGACTCCCCTGCACCGCTTATTTCCGGCCGAGGTTCTGTACGAGGCATTGTTTACTCGTGAAGGCTGTTCCAGCATTCATGAGTTACTCGATCTCGTGCTCGTCAACAGCAATTCGGTGTTGATGTGCGAGCTGGCATTCTCGGTGATAGGCTGACTGGACCGTGCATTCTTCCCATTCTATCTCAACGGACGCATCTTCGTGGTAAGTGTGTTGCCAGAAACACTGGAGGACGCGTCTCTGAATGTTAGACAAAGGCTGTACCTCGAGAACGATGGGGCGCCAGCCCATTACAACACTGCTGTGGGGAATCATCTGAGAGCCACTTTCAGAAATCAGTGGATAGGCCGAGGTAGCTCTGTGGCCTGGCCACTCAGGTCATCTGTCCTCTGGGGTAGTATGAAGAAGCTAGTTATGAAACGGTTGTGGAAAGAGAAGCAGACTTCGTCGCTAGAGTTGCCGTTGCTGCTGGTACCATTGTGGACATGCCAGGAACCTTCGAACAGGCACGACAATCAATTCTCAGACGATTTACTGGGGGCATAAAGGCCAATGGTTGCGCATTAGAGCTGTTTCTGTGAATGGCACTGCTGTAATTAACATGCTAAACTGCCTTCTCCATAAATCGTCCCTAGCATCAGAAACTGCTGTCAGGGACCATATGTACAGCAACTAAATACATGGCCAAATATTCACTCGAATTGTTAAGAATGTTCTTCAAAGGAATGCAAACAGTTGTAGTTGGGTGACATGACATCGCTGTTTGGGAACATGAAGTCCATCAATGCCTGAAAATGATCTCCAAGTAGCCGAAAATAACCATTTCAATCAGTGATCGGTTCAGCTGGACCACAGATCCCAGTCCATTTCATGTAAACACAGCCCTGAACCTCATGGAGCCATCACCAGCTTGCACAATGCCTTGAAGACAACTTGGATCCGTGGCTCCTATCGCACACTCGAACGCTACTGTCATCTATTGACAACTGAAATCTGGACTCATCTGACCAGGCGATGGTCTTCCACTCGCCTACAGTCCAATCCATGTGATCACGAGCCCAGAAGAGGCGCAGCAGATGATGCCGTGCTGTTAGCAAAGGTACTCGCGACGGTCCTCTGCTGCCATAGCTCATTAGCAGCAGATTTCACCGCACTATCCTAAGATACGTTCGTCGTACGTCCCACACCGATCACTGTGGTTATTTCACGCAGTGCTGCTTATATGTTAGCGCTGACATTACTGCTCAAACGCCGCTGCTCTCGGTCGTTAAAAGAAGGCCGTCGGCCACTGCATTGTCCGTGATCAGAGGTAATGCTTAAAATTTTGTATTCTTGGCACACTCCTGACGCTGTGGGTCTCGTAATATTGAATTCTCTAGCGATTTCCGATCTGAAATGTCTCATACATCTAGCTCGAACTAGCATTCTACTTTCGAAATCTGTTAATTCCCGTCGTGCCGCCGTAATCTTGCCGGAAACTTTTTCCATGAATCACCTGAATACAAATGACAGCTCCGCCAATGCACTGCGCTTTTATACCTTGTGTACGCGATACTACCATCATCTGAATATGTGCATATCTCTATCCTATGACTTTTGTCACCTCAGTGTATATGTGTTTTGATGCTCTATACCTCCTGCATTTAGCCGGCCGATGTGGCCAAGCGGCTCTAGGTGCTTCAGTCTGGAACCGCACGACCGCTACGGTCGCAGGTTCGAATCCTGCCTCGGACATGGATGTGTGTGCTGTCCTTAGGTTAGTTAGGTTTAAGTAGTTCTAAGTTCTAGGGGACTGATGACCTCAGATGTTAAGTACCATAGCGCTCAGAGCCATTTGAACCATTTGAACCTCCTGCATTTATCTGCACGCGAAGTTTCGGAACAGCACGTATAAGAATAAGTAAAACATATTTCACTAAAGTGCGTGATGATAACTGAGGGAAACAAGAATACACTAGGACTTGGAAGAGCAGTTGAACGGAATGGAGAGTGTCTTAAAAGGAGGATATAAGATGAACATCAACAAAAGCAAAACGAGGATAATGGAATGTAGTCGAATTAAGTCGGGTGATGCTGAGAGAATTAGATTAGGAAATGAGACACTTAAAGCAGTAAAGGAGTTTTGCTATTTGGGGAGCAAAATAACTGATGATGGTCGAAGTAGAGAGGATATAAAATGTAGACTGGCAATGGCAAGGAAAGCGTTTCTGAAGAAGAGAAATTTGTTAACATCGGGTATAGATTTAAGTGTGAGGAAGTCGTTTCTGAAAGTATATGTATGGAGTGTAGCCATGTATGGAAGTGAAACATGGACGATAACTAGTTTGGACAAGAAGAGAATAGAAGCTTTCGAAATGTGGTGCTACAGAAGAATGCTGAAGATTAGATGGGTAGATCACATAACTAATGAGGAGGTACTGAATAGGATTGGAGAGAAGAGGGGTTTGTGGCACAACTTGACTAGAAGAAGGGATCGGTTGGTTGGACATGTTATGAGGCATTAAGGGATCACAAATTTAGCATTGGAGGGCAGGGTGGAGGGTGAAAATCGTAGAGGGAGACCAAGAGATGAATACACTTAGCAGATTCAGAAGGATGTAGGTTGCAGTAGGTACTGGGAGATGAAGAAGCTTGCACAGGATAGAGTAGCGTGGAGAGCTGCATCAAACCAGTCTCAGGACTGAAGACCACAACAACAACAACAACAACATTGGTAGTAGTGAGATATCACTGTTGGAACGAGAATGACGTCAGAAGTGTTTGCGATAACGCTCCGGTGCGACGGCACGTTCCTTCAGGTAACTTCCGAGCTCTGTGAATGCGCCGAACGAAAGCGAGAATGGAGCCAAGAAATATACAGAAAAAAGACTGTATCTCTTTCGCACGAATTCATGAGGACGTAAAAAAAAAGGAATGAAAAAGAAGGAAAGATGGCGCGGACGAGCGCAGTCATTATAAGTTTGCTAAACGGTGTGAGAGTTCCTGCCGGGACGCCCTTCGGGTGGCAAATGACGAATTAAAGGCGGGTGGGCCCGGCGCTGTTTGCGCAACACTCGACGCGATAATGGCCGCCTGCCCGCGCCAATTTGCCCCCCCCCCCCCTTCCCTACCCATCTGCCGCAAACTTTCCGCCGCTCGGCGCTGTGCCGCTCCGGGTCATTAAGGAAAAACAGAAACACCAGCACAGGCGGCCTCTCGCCACGCAGGGGTCGCGCCCTCTGTGTGTGTGTGTGTGTTGTGGAGTGGCTGGAACTGCGGTCCGTCTTCTGCTTGATGTCGCAATTCTTCTCTGCAGTCGCTGCGCTGCGGCTAGAGACGGAGATGGTTCGGATGTTTAATACCCCGCCGACAGTTGTGTCATTACGGACAGCTGGCATCCTGTGGAATTATTCATAGCTCCCAGGCAAAGTGAAATGGGTATCCCCAAACTGTAACGCCAATTTTTAGGTGTGGGTGTGGCTCCAGATTTCACGGCATTTCAGCAATCGGAAACCGTCTGTTGATCTCGTTACCGTAAATTACTTTTCGTTTTCCACTGTCGTGAAGACGGATACTAGACAGTCCAACGAACAGTACTTCCAAAACATCTATTGCGGTCAACCCACTTTTCCTTGTTTTTCAAGTGTACAAATGGTTCAAATGGCTCTGAGCACTATGGGATTTAACATTTGAGGTCATCAGTCCCCTAGAACTTAGAACTAATTAAACCTAACTAACCAAAGGACATCACACACATCCAAGCCCGAGGCAGGATTCGAACCTGCGACCGTAGCGGTCGTTCGGCTCCAGACTGTAGCGCCTAGAACCGCACGGCCACTCCGGCCGGCTCAAGTGTACATTCCGTCCCTTAACTCAGTGGTTTCCAGCCCCGGTGTTATTATCCCTGACGGGTAAAATGAAATTTTCGGAGGAGTGGAAAAAGAGGTTTCGATTTTCTTTCCATCACGAAACTAAATTATTTTTAAAATATGAATACTATCATCACTACTTCTTCAGATTGTAATTTTTTTTTCAAAATCTAACACGTGACACAGTGTGATGGAGCTTACAGCTTGTGAAACAAATGTATGAACAACATCTTCCTCGCATAGTTGACCCATGACATACGTTCTTTCTATTTTGTACCATGCATCTATGACAGTAAAATTGAAAGATATACATTACAGATACTTATATATGTCATGAAAGTACCTTTGTCGAGTTGTAAGTAGTTCCCGCAATGGACCAGAAATTGCTTCGTTATTCTCCTCGTAACAGGTAAATGAACTAACTGACAGCACGACAGTAACTCAGAAAGGTTGGGAATCACTGCCCTAACTGCTGTATAAGAGGTCTGAAAAATACCAAGCCGAAAGATATTCATACAGATTGAATAATAACCACAAAATAATCAATGTGTGTCATAAAACTTGGTATTAGTCCATCTCTGCACATCCACTCTTCAATGCGACAAATTTTCGCCGTCGATGAATGTAGACACCTTGATTGTGGAAGTCACTATTCGAGCTGTGCAGGATACGTTCCCCAACGACAATCACTTCTTAATCATTTTGGAACTGCCTGCCACGCAATGGCATCTTCATCCGAGGAAAGAGGTACTATGTCAGCAAAATAGAAGGGGGCCGAGGCAAAATTTGATAGTACAACGGAGCAGCATGTGTGACTGTCATGTGCAGAATGAGTAGGTGTGTCGTTGTGCAGGAAAAATAATAGCTTGACCAGCTCCCAAAGACGCTACGTCTTTACACCCACCTGTAGCTTCGTCAAGACATTCCGTTTAGTGTGCTCTTGTGACGGTTAATCCCTTACGAGAATAATCTGTTAACACCAGCCCGAAAATCAGCGAGCATTTTCTTGCGGGATGATGGTTGAGTCTTCGCCTTTTTCGGCAGAGGTGAATCCATATGTTACCACAGCTTCCTTTACTCCAGATGTTTCCAGTCTCTCTGAGTGCAAATGCCCCCCCCCCCCCCCCACCACCACCACCATCACCAACACTAGAGCCCAAGTAAACTTTACAATGAAAAAGAATTTTCCTTGTACACTTTTATTTTTAAAACTACAAAACACAAATTATATTTTGTTTTTGTTGATGTTTTATGAAACCACAAACTAAAGAGTCAATGAGACTATTGGTACACTTGTTGCAGAACATTCCTCCTCTGCACCGTTCATCTCCCTGCCCACACTTGCTTCGCTCTTAATCTGCACCCCCCCCCCTCCCCCTATTTTAAATCAATCAACTTAAAACGTGTGCACTATACGTAGTATGTAAATCACGTGATTGCTGGACTCCCTATTTCTGGACTCGCAGAATCTGAAGACTTCAGGCTGCCAATACTTTGCATGAGGCCACTGTCACTCATAAAAGTCTAACAATAAAAATAACACTGCTCGCTCACTATGGCAATTAGTTGGTTCAAAAGGTTCAAATGGCTCTGAGCACTATGCGACTTAACATCTGAGGTCATCAGTCCCCTAGAACTTAGAACTACTTAAAACTAACTAACCTAAGGACATCACACACATCCATGCCCGAGGCAGGATTCGAACCTGCGACCGTAGCGGTAGCTCGGCTCCAGAATGTAGTGAATAGAACGTCACGGCCACTCCGGCCAGCTATGGCAATTAGTTCCTTTACCTGTTGCTGACTGAATAATGAAGCAATTTCTCCACTGCGGGAATATTTACTATTGGGATAAGGCATTTGCATGAGATACTTAAACGTATGTGACGTATATTTAATTTCACTGTAATACATGCATGGTATACTATGGACTATGTGATTAAGATGATGTTCATTCATTCGTTCCCCAAGCTGTAACGTCCAGCACACTGTGCCACGTCTTAACGGTAGTATTAAAAATTATTACTGGCCATTTATGTACTCATTATTACAATCTTATGAAATATTGATAATGGTAGTGATCTTCTGATCCGCCCGGATAGCCTTGCGTGTTAAAGTCCCTCTTCCGGGACGGGGAGGTACGCCGGCCGCGAATCAAATCCGCCTGGCGGATTAACAAGGGTCAGTGTGCCGGCCAACCTTAGGCGTCTTCCCACATCCCACCAGGTGAATACCTGTCTGCTACCAAAGTCCCGCCCCAATTACATGACTCACAAACATTTAGAGAACTTTCGCTAATTTTCACATGAATAACAAATGGCTCTAAGCGCTATGGGACTTAACATCTGAGGTCATCAGTTTCCTAGTCTTAGAACTACTTAAACCTAACTAACCTAAGGACGTCACACACATTCATGCCCGAGGCAGGATTCAAACTTGCGACCGTGGCAGCAGCGCGGCTCCGGACTGAAGCGCTTAGAGCCGCTCGGCCACATGAATAACACTACAGGCAAAGTTGGGGTGCACTTAGTCCGTCTCGGAGGAGTGAGGGCATCCAGCCACCCCATAAACCAACCTTGCCAAATGCGACCTTAGCATAGTTGACGCTGCGACAGTGCGGGAACTGGTACAAGAAAATAAAGTAATGATCTTTTACAAAGGGCTTTCAAAAAGTTTTGCACAGTCGTCTCCAATTATTTTATTTTTTGCAGTAGGAGAATGAAATTTTTTGTGAACATACTTGGAACATTTAGCTATGAGTTGGTGTATGAAAGTATATTCTTTTATTTACGTGTGAGCCATAATGGACCGTGAAATAGAAGTCACGTTGCGACAACGGTGGGTGATGGGGTTCCCCTTCAAGACTGGCGATGACTCTGCCAGATATATTCACAGGAAGTTGCTCCCTGTTTCTGGGGAGGACACAGTGGATCGCAGCAGTATCCAGCGGTGGTTGCAGGGGCTTAAAAAAAAGGTGATTTCTCTCTACTGGACAACCCACGATGGTGAAAGGCCGAAAGATGATGGCCTCCTTCTTCTGCGATCAGTGTGGTGTCATTTTCATTGACTTTTGGGAACCTGGCTCTACAGTCAACCGAGACCGTTACTGTTTGTCACTGGACGAGCTGCGGCGTGTCATCAAGACCTACAGAACACAGCTTTAGGGTCAGCTCATCAGATTACACCATGACAATGCCAAACCCCATACAGCCCTTATGATGGGGGAGAATATCAGGAAAATGGGTTGGAAAGTTGTTCCACATCCTCCCTGCAGTCCGGACTTGGCTCCGTCTGATTTCTACCTCTTTGGTCGTCTGAAGGCCGGCCTGCGCGCTAAAACATTTGATAGTGAGAAAGACCTTATTTCCTATATCAAGCGATGGTGTAAAAGTCAATTCCCAGAATTTTACTGAAGTGCATTTACATCGTGGAAAGAGCGTTGGGCAAGATGCGTCACAGCTGATGGAGGCTACATTGTGTAGGAAAAATTTATAGCTAAATGCTCCAAGTATGTTCACAAAAAATTTCAATCTCCTCCTGGAAAAAATAAAAAATTTAGAGAAGACTGTGCTAAACTTTTGAACGCTTTTTGTAAAAATAATTTCGTTGCGTGACCGAAGCGCACTTATAGTCTTTTGTCTCCACCCCACTACTTTACTGCTTCGACTCGGAGTCTCAATGACGCGTCCAGCACTCGTCCATCACGCGTTAAGAAGTCATCTGCGTCAGCCGGACACAGTGGCGACATTTCCCTTGCTGCCTCGGTTCGGGGTGTTTTTCAGTGAGTGTGACAAGTCGCGGAACTCAGCGAGCCGTGAACTTTTCCACCTTCAAACTGTCGTGGACGTTGAGAACTGCCCCTGACATTTTTCTCTTTTCCGATCATCGTCTGGGCTGTGATACACTTCACGCAGCAGAACCTCCACTTAAGCAGCAATGACCGATTCTTCACAGCCAGATGATATGCCACTTCATTCTTCGTCGTTCAAATTTATTTGACCGCACTGGTATCGTCTGCGCCTCCTAACCAACGTGTCATTACTATGGTGTATTATTTCAATACACTTACACAAAATAAGAGTGGACTGTTTCACAACTGTTACCCTTCATAGACAGGGAACGAACTACTGTATGACACTCACCTCGTCATTTTGCTTTTCCCCTTCTAGCGACACGCTACGGTACTGTGGCGCGGTGTTTTCAGTGTGTAGCACGAAATGTGTGCCGTGATAGACACGGCCCGTTCCAAGGCAGCAGCTGCGCAAACACGCATTTCGCGGCTGACCCTGCCTCGGCTCTACAGGGTGCGTGACGACGCCGGAATTCGAAGACGGACAGAGGTGCACAAATTCTGCATATAGCCTGATTGCCCCCACCTCCGCCGCAACCACTGAAGCAGCTGAACCTGCTGCAACGGAAACCCAAGAGTGCGTGTGTGCTGAAGCACACTGGTTAAGGCAGGCCACTTTGGGTTTCACCAAGCCTGGCAAGCTTCACTGGACCTGTTCAGCCTGAGACACCTGACAATACGTTGCACTGTCAATCCAATGTGACTAGCCAGGCATCGTAACGGTGGGAGCAGCAAAACGAACGAACCAAACGTAAGCGAGATTGAGGAGAAATTAAGAGTTGTTGAATATATACCAGTCACGAAACAGAGCTAAAGTTCAAAATGATTCAAATGGCTGTGAGCACTATGGGACTTAACTTCTGAGGTCATCAGTCCCCTAGAACTGAGAACTACTTAAACCTAACTAACCTAAGGACATCACACACATCCATGCCCGAGGCAGGATTCGATCTTGCGACCGTAGTGGTCGCGCTGTTCCAGACTGTAGCGCTTAGAACCGCTCGGCCACTCCGGCCAGCAGAGCTCAAGTCCAGGATGGCAAAAGCTGTAGTGTATTTGCGGGGAAGCTTCAAATAAATCGGTAGCTCTCTCATAATGAAAACTGTGTAGAAAGTTACTAAAACCTCATTTGGGAACCACGAGTACGTCACGACATGTTTGAAAATTTGATCAGCAGTTTAGTCGCTCCATAAATATTTTGAAAGATGATAAAAATTTAATGGTTGACAAGTATGTGGAAATGAGTGCTAAGGACTTGAGGCCATTTAGCAGTATATAAGCTTTCTAAATTTAGGCGAACAGTGATTAAAATAGAAAAAAAATAATGGCTCAGTGGATATTACAAACCACATTGTGGTGGTACGCAGCATAATGCAAAGAAAGCTCAGTATGAAAGAAAAGCTTCTTACCTGAGGCATATACCTTTTAGAATAACAGACCACAAACTTCGTGTTTTCTAAAATACATTTGGGGAATTTAGAATGAGTTAGATAGACAACGTGCGGATCGACGTAGAACCATTAAAGACCTTGCGGATGAAGTGGGCATTGGTTATGGGACATGTCAACGAATATTGACTGATGAATTGGGCATGCATAGTGTCGCCGCAAAATTTGTGCCAAGGATCTAGACTGCCGATCAGAAGGCACAGCGTGTTGAATGAAGTGTGCCCGGACCTTCATCAGACCGCATCTCATGATCCAGCCTTCTTGTCACGGGTTATCACTGGCGACGAGACCTGGATTTGCGGTTATGACACAGAGACAAAGCAACAATCGTCCCAGTGGAAGAGGTCGGGCTCTCCAAGACCCCCCCCAAAAAAAACGAGCTAGGTGAAGAGCAAAGTGAAGAACATGATCATCGTTTTCTTTGATACCAAGGGAGTTGTACAAAAAGAATTCGTCCCACCCAACGAAACAGTGAATTCCGTGTACTACTGTGACCTTTTGAGATGACTGCCTGAAAACGTGCGGCGACGACGGCCCGAACTTTAGCATCAAGGGAACTGGCTGCTGCATCACGACAACGCGCCCTGACACACGTCCATGCTCACCAGGACCTTTTTGGAAAAAAAACAACATGGCGGCTGCACCCCACCCACCGTACTCGCCGGATTTGCCACCTTGCGACTTCGCGCGATCCTCAGAACTGAAATTCAAGTTGGAAGTCCGTCGGTTCGACACTCTAGAGAGGATTCAAGAAGCATCGCTGGTAGTGATAAACAGCCTCAAAGAATAGGACTTCTAGAAAACGTTTGGCCACTGCCAGAAAGAAGCACCGGGAGCGGTGTGTACGTGCGGATGGGAACTACTTCGAGGGTGATGTTGACCATTAGTCCAAAGGTAAGGTTTTCAACAGATGGTAGTACCAGTCCCGAAAATTTTGGATAGCACCTCGTAGAATGAATTCAGGGAACTCGCAATACACATCCTGGAAAAAGTAATTAAAATTGGTATAACTGGAGTCATTCTGTATTTAGCTGAAACACTCTAAGGTCACAGGAAACTAGACTTCCAAAACGTTACTTAGTATGCGTTGCAGTATAATATACATATTCAAATTATTAGGTCCAAAGGATCTCGGCTTTCGGAGATTGTTCTGCTTACCATAGAAAATATGTATTAGAGGTGACTTGGCTATGGTTAGAATTGAGAATATCCAGTACTAGTCAAAAGAGGGTGAAACTGCAGAGAAAACCGTTCATATCGAAATAAAAAGATAAGCAATACATCGAAAAGGACAGAGAAAATCCACCGTTTTCTGGATTAAATTCACCCAAAGTGAACAAATATTTCACTGAGCCTCGTCTTCTGATACTCAGTTAAAAAAAATACTTTTCATCAATTTCAGAACCCTACATACAACACTACAATGAAAGCGTGCAGAATAAACTGCCACGTAGCGTAGCACAGCGGGAAGACTGGCAGGCAAGCCAGGTTCCTTTAGCCTGCTCAGATTTGGCATGGATTAGCGTGCATGGGAGTAAATCAATCTGCCCATTCTGCTGATATGTGGCAGCTTGCCTGACTGGTGAACAGGCAAGCATGGGCAGGTTAAAAGGAGAATACACACACCTCTGGAGATAGAACATTGCTTGGCATCGAATGAAATGGTCAACATTGCATAGGCGGAAATCCTGCTGACAGAGAGAAACGGCTTCGACTCTCCTAACAATTTTTTTTATTTATTTGGCCTTGCGAGTAGCAACTCGATTTATCCATCTATAACACATAGCTACAATGTACATAGAATTGGATAAAAGAATACAGAAATGTATATTTACGGGTAGAGAAATCTCTTAACGTCAAAGCTGGGTCCACTGTACTTTTGCAAACAATTAGCTAAGAGGTAGTTAAATTGTGTTGAGTTACAGTTCACACTATTCCTGAAATATCTTCAGAAATAAGACAGAAAAACAGAAAATATACACAATTAAAACCTACAGGCTGTGCCCAGTACTCTTAAGGAACTTAACACTTTATAAAGGCTAATCTCTTTGGGGAATGAAAGAGAAGTAGCCTATTGAGGAATGTGTTAGCCCATACGCAGCAGTGTCTTCAGGAGGTACAACCGTTCGCACTCAAATTTGGAACACACAAACACGATGCGGTTCACATCAGCTTCCGACTCAGGACCACACTCACATGCCTGCGAACCGTAAACATTAATCTCAAGTAGATGTTGAGGAAAAGAGGCGTGATTCAAGCGAAGTTATATGATAGTAGAAATCGTGGATCGGTGCAAATGTATTCTCATGAATCACGACTGCGAAGGGGACCAAAAAAGGCGTAATCACAGGGAGAAAAGTCCGAACCGTATGGAGGGTGACCGAGAACCTCCCATTTGAATTTCTGCAGGAGTGCCGCGACTGTGTTGGCCGTATGAGGCTTTGCATTGTCGTGGAGCAGAATGCCCCCATGAGTGAGATTGCCTGGTCGTCTTGATTTGATCGCTTAGCGAAGGGTGGTCAACGTTTGCAAGTAGTGCTGGGCATTCACTGTTGTACCGTGCTGCTGGAAGTGAATCAAAAGGGGGCCATCTTGGTCAAAGAAGAACGTCAGCTCTGAGGGGCAAACGAGTCACATCGGACGACCATGTCAAGCTGTACTGATTAACAACGCAGCCCCGGGAATTTTATGAGACAGCCATACACCGCCTTGTGTCACAGTGGGACAAGTGTGTCAACAGCCAGGGTCAATAATTCGAAAGTATAGGTACTGGTTTCTGTAAATATGACTCTGGCTCATTTAGTTTTGAACGCCACTTATAATTTCGGACGCGCACTAGTCATCGGATGTCACCAGACTAATAGATCCACCATGGACATTTCAACCCTTCTAAAGCTGCCCAGGTTGACTGTTGTTGATGTGATTATGAACTGGAAACGCGAAGGAACAACCACAGCCAAAACAAGACCAGGGACCGTCGAACATTGCGGAAGGCGGTTGTATAGAATCGCATGAATTCAGTGAGAGGACTTACTAGTTTCGAAGAGCTGTTATCAGTCTGGCTAGCTTAATGACTGTGCGTAGGGAGCTAAAAAGAATGTGGTACAGTGGGCTAGCAGATCCTCATAATCCACACATCTACATCTACAGCTACATGGATACTCTGCAAATCACATTTAAGTGCCTGGCAGAGGGTTCATCGAACCTACATTTTTGTAGCCAATGCCAAACGACTCTTGAGGTGGTGTAAAGAGCGACGCCAATGGACAGTGGATGACTGGAAGCGAGTGATTTGGAGTGGTGAATCGCGCTATACCCTGTGCCAATCCGATGGAAGGGTGTGGGTCTGGTGAATGCCTGGAGAACGTGACCTGCCAACACGTGTAGTGCTCAAATGTTCAAATGTGTGTGAATTCCTGAGGCACTAAACTGCTGAGGTTATCAGTCCCGAGACTTACACACTACTGAAACTAACTTATGCTAAGAACAACACACACACACACACCTGCCCGAGGGATGACTCGAACCTCCGGCGGGAGGAGCTGCGCAATCCGTGACATGGCGCCTCTAACCACGCGGCCACTCGGCTCGGCCTACAGTGAAGTACAGAGGAGGTGGCGTTGCGGTAAAGAGATGCCTTTCGTTGTTTGGGTGTGGCCCCCTGATTGTGTTTAAGAAAAAGCTGAATGCGGAAGGATATGAACACATTTTACAGCGCTGTGTACTGCCTACACTGGAGGAACAGTTTGGAGACGATGATTGTAGAAACATGACAATGCACCCTGGCATAAACCAGCATGCGCGAGACAATCATTTGTAGACGATAACATTGCTGAAATGGATTGGCCTGCCCAGATTTCCAGCCTGCACCAAATGGAACACTTTGGGGTCGGTTAGAACGTCGACTTCACTCCAGACCCCAGCCTTCAACATCACAATGTCTCCTGTCTCGGCTTTTGGGGAAGAATGGGCTGCCATTTCTCCACAGACTTTTAGATACATCGTTGAAACTTTTCCCAGGAGAGTTTAAGCATTCATAAAAGTCAAATGTGGCACGCTCTGTATTAATGCCCACTTATTGCTTCGCCCTCGCAGATGATCCGTCAATTTTAAATAGGTGTATTATCACATCTCAAAAACAAACTGAAATTCTTAAAGAAGATGCGGAAAAAGCAGGACTACAAATATCATTCGAAATGGAACGGTCAGTTTCCTGAGCGGTTAAGGTACTGAGTAGCAAAGTCGCTTTATGAAAAGGGAGAAAGGGATAATGTAGATGATTTTAGATCTATTTTAATGGCATCAGTGTTTGCTAAAGTTATTGAAAAGGCTGTGTATGTGAGGATAATTGATCATTTTATATCACACGATTTGCTATCAAATGTACAGATTGGCTTTAAAAGCCGTTTAACCACTGATAATGATGTATTTTCTTATCTCTGTGAGGTATTGGATGGGTTAAACAGAAGGTTTCGAACGCTAGGCATATTTTTTGATTTAGCTAAGGCATTTGATGTGTTGATCAGAAAATATTGCTCCAGAAGTTGGACCATTATGGAATACGGGGAATAGCTCACAATTGGTTCACCTCTTACTTTAGCAACAGACAGCAAAAGATCATTATTCACAATGTTGAGAATGGCTGTGATGTACGGTCTGAGCGTGGTACGGTCAAGTGGGGGGTGCCCCAGGGATCAGTGTTGGGGCCACTCCTGTTTCTCATTTATATAAATGATATGCCCTCTAGTATTACGAGTAACTCTAAAATATTTCTGTTTGCTGATGACACTAGCTTGGTAGTAAAGGATGTTGTGTGCAACACTGGCTCGGTTTCAAATAGTGCAGTTCATGACCTAAGTTTATGGCTTGTAGAAAATAAATTAAAGCTAAATCATAGTAAGACTCAGTTTTTTACAGTTTCTAACACACAATTCAACAAAACCTGACGTTTTAATTTCACAGAATGGGCATATGATTAGTGAAACTGAACAGTTAAAATTTCTAAGGGTTCAGATAGGTAAAAAGCTGTGGAAAGCCCACGTTCAGGATCTTTACTATTCGAATGGTATCTGAAGTGAGTGATCGTTCGACATGAAAATTAATCTACTTTGCTTATTTTCATTCGCCTGTGTCATATAGTATTATATTTTGGGGTAATTCTTCCTATTATAAAAGGATATTTTTGGCTCAGAAACGAGCGGTTCGAGCAATAAGTGATGTAAGTTCACGAACTTCTTGTCGACCCCTGTTCACAAGTCTTGGTATTTTGACATTGGCCTCTCAATATATATATTTCTTACTGTCATTTCTTGTTAACAATATTAGCTTATTCCCAAGAATAAGCAGTTTTCACTTAGTTAATACTCGCTACAAATCAAACCTGCATTTGGATCGGACTTCCTTAACTCTTGTGCAGAAAGGTGTGCAGCATACTGTTGCATCCATTTTCAATAAGCTACCACTCTAATTCAAAAACCTTAGCAGTAATCCACGCGCTTTCAAATCGAAACTGAAGAGTTTCCTCCTTCTGTTCTGTCGAGGCGTTCTTGGAAAAATTAAACTGATTCTTGTTGTACTATTGATTGCGTTTACTTAAACTTACGGACTGCCTTTTTCGGGTTCATAAATTTATTTTTATCTGTTATTACTTTTATGTTGTAATTTCATGTACTGACACGTTCCATGACCTTGGAGATTTGCTCCTCGGTTTGGTCCTACGGAACTTGACGTGTAACTAAATAAATAAAAACGGAATATATGACATGCAAGAAACAAGCACCAAAGTTTTTGAACACGAAATATGGAAAAATGAAAAGGGTTTCTCAATTTAAATAGGGGAATTCATGCAAGAAAACGGTCTGGAAAAAGTTGTAAACGAAGTTCGTTGTCAAAAAATGGCAGCTGCATTCAGATTAACACAAAATATTTATGACAAAAACTCATTCTCTAAATTCAGTAAACTTACCCATTACGGCATTGTAACTAAACCTGAATGTCTTGATGGAGTAGAAACTTAAATTTTAAACAGAAAGAGGGATATTGAAGAAATTCAGAGGAAAGAAAGAAAGACTGTTAGAAAAATATTAGCCCCAAAATTACTGATGGAGAAGAATACACGCAATACATGGTGATATGAGAAAACGAAGACTTAAATTTTACGGGCACATTAAAAGAATGGCACCCACTAGGCTGACAAAAAAAAAATAGAAGAATTCTACGAAAGTAAAAGTAAGACCAAAACTGAGCCAATTAAATGGGTCGCTGCGATTAAGGTGGATCTTAAAGTAGCCGGTATAACTCAGGCAGACGTTACAGACAGAAAAACATTCAGACAAAAGATATTTGATTGGAAAGTTGGTCGGAGGGAAATTAGAAAACGGACAGTAACACCGTGTTCTGACAAAAGAAAGAGACTTCATTGTGAAAGGGTGAAACAAATTTGGACACAAAGGAAGGCCAACCATGAAAAGCGACAGTGATTGATTGTGCCTCGTGTGGTCCTGTTGGGCCCATACGTGAATAACAATAATGCCCGCTTATGGGCGTTTAGGATACTTTTGGTGAGATAGTGTACATGTGCCGTAGCTTCTTCATTCAAATAAAGAATTGTTCCAAATTATTCGAGAGTGAAATTATATGATGAGGAAGAACATACATTCTGGTTGAGCGTTACTGGCGTTTCCTTCGACCTGCGTCTTCTACTCCCCTAATGCCCTTTCCTAAGGGGGTTGCATGAAGTCATAATCTCACAGAGGAAGCGTGGAAATGAGCAAAATTACTTTCTTTAAATAAAAAGAAAACAGGAAGAAAAGAAACATAGAGATACAGAGTGAGTGAGAGAGAGAGAGAGAGAGAGAGAGAGAGAGAGAGAGAGAGAGACGAAATAGATTGTCGTATAAAGCATGACACATTTACATCTTTACTTCGCAAACCACCGTTCAGTGTGTAGCGGATTGTACGTAGTGTACTAAACTCATCCTTCCCTTTTGCATAAGGCGTTGAGAAGGATTATTCTTCCTCTAAACAGTTAAATGTTTCTCTCGGAGACGTAGCAAACAAAACACAGCGTCCCATTCTTAACGGATAGAAATCTTCGGCCGCAAAAGCAACTTCAGCCATACCCCAATGCCACAAATTATTGTATAGTTCACCAAAAAGATAGTCCACCAGGATGAAGTTTACAATACTCAATACAGTTGATATATTCGGGACGAGGAAACCATCGTTCTACCGGCGTTACTTGTAGGTCTGAGATCCTAACCAAACAGGAAAATGATGAAATAGAGAAGATACAAAGAAGAGTACCGTGTTTCGTCGCAGGTTCATTTAGTATGCGCGAAAGCATCACGGAGATGCTCTGTCAAGTTCTGTTCAAAATGGTTCAAATGGATTTGAGCACTATGGGACTTAACTTCTGAGATCATCAGTCCCCTAGAACTTAGAACTACTTAAACCTAACTTACCTAAGGACATCACACACATCCATTCCCGATTCAGGATTCGAACCTGCGATCATAGCATTCGCGCGGTTCCAGACTGTAGCGCCTAGAACCGCTCGGCCACTCCGGACGGCTCAAGTTCTGTTGTATACGCTGTGCATCAAGGTGTAGTTTACTGTAAAAATTCCGAGAACACACATTCCTAGAAGAGTGAACAAACACGATACTCCCTCCTAAGAATACCTCGCAAAATGACGAGGAATATAGAGAGAGTTGAGCTTACCAACAGCCGATCTTGCTGACTGCGTGACTTAACTCGCGTTGAGCACGTGTGGGACCTGTTGCGGAGATGTACTGCACATGCACCAGTAACCATCCAGCGGTTGTCAACCTCGCTAATTGAGGAATGGAGCGTTCTACCTCAACAACTACTTATCAACCCTATGGCATGCATGGGGCTTTGGAGACCATGCATTGTCGTCTGTCGTGACCACACGCCCTATTAAGAGCTATGTCCAACTTTCATAATGTCCAGGAGACCATCGTAAATTGCGATGACTTCGCTGTAATTAATGTCTTTGAATAGACGTGTTATTTCTTTTCATCTCATTTCGTATTTCTCACAGTTACCATTTGTGCTCTGTTGTAGATGTTCTTTGTACGTGTGGTTCAAGTTTCACCAAGCAACGTTTCTTAGCAGTGACACACATGGGAAAGTTACTTTCGTCTTTTCGTTTTTCAAGAAAGTGTATTACGAGTTTCGAACAGACTTCAAAACCTCGGTCTGTTGCTGATGCGTACAGCACCAACTAAGGATCCAGCGACCTGGGCAGGGTTTACTGCGGTTTGGCGAGGACACACGTCTCTGGTGCCGCGTCAGCGTCGGACCTTTCAGATACCGCCAGCGACATGAGTCGAGTATCAGCAGTCATCCAGAGCGTCAGTACAGACCAGCAGCTTGAAGCCTATGGAATGTGACCAACGCAGCTTCAGTCTGTCAGCGGGCTGTGGCCGATTCCACTGCATGCAACAAGCACTGTCCCTTGGCACCTTCTGTTACAAAATAGAACAGTGGTAAACAACGTGGTCCCTAACGCCCACTAGTGGCCGTTCCAGCTCTAATTCAAATGGTTCAAGTGGCTCTTGGCACTATCGGACTTAACTTCTGAGGTCATCAGTCCCCTAGAACTTAGAACTACTTAAACCTAACTAACCTAAGGACATCACACACATCCATGCCCGAGGAAGGATTCGAACCTGCGACCGTAGCTGTCGCGCGGTTCCAGACTGTAGCGCCTAGAACCGCTCGGCCACTCCGGCCGGCCGAGCTCTAATGACGGACGGTATGCGACTGTTGGTAATCGCGACCGGAACGGTCGCGGGGTGGCCAAGAAAGCGCGGCGGGTCCAAACGAAGAGCGGCCCGCGAACAAACAAACGAACGAAAGGACCGACACGAAACAACGACGGACGATCCAGCGAGACCTTACGACGACAACACCTAAGAAACAACGGCGTGACAGAGACAACCAAAGGAATCCAAGACGTCCACTAGTGACGAAAACAAAGAACGGTAAACACGCTGTCTGTTGTCGAGGCGATATGTCAAGAGACGCACGCAAAGATTAGACTGACTGGCTGAGCGAGAGGCAGGCGCTTAAGTGCATGATCGGGAGCGCCGCTATTGGCCGCTGGGACAACGTGTTCCCCTGTGGCGCCCTCACACTAGACGCGTTCCAGGAGGAGCGCCCCGCCACGGCGTACGCCGCGATGGTGCAGAGATCTCTAGAGCAAGAAAGGCATTTGCATCAGGTTTTCATAAAATTTTGACATCAAGTACCTGGTCAGTGATTATGGTTATATGTTTTAACTTGCTGTAACTCTGTAACTGGGGCGATGTTGTTGAGGACAATATTCTGGAAATGGAAGAGGATGTAGATGAAGATGAAATGGGAGATATGATACTGCGTGAAGAGATTGACAGAGCACTGAAAGACCTAAGTCGAAACAAGGCCCCGGGAGTAGACAACATTCCATTAGAACTACTGACAGCCTTGCGAGAGCCAGTCCTGACAAAACTCTACCATCTGGTGAGCAAGATGTATGAGACAGGCGAAATTCCCTCAGACTTCAAGAAGAATATAATAATTCCAATCCCAAAGAAAGCAGGTGTTGACAGACGTGAAAATTACCGAACTATCAGTTTAATAAGTCACAGCTGAAAAATACTAACGGGAATTCTTTACAAACGAATGGAAGAAATGGTAGAAGCCGACCTCGGGGAAGATCAGTTTGGATTCCGTAGAAATATTGGAACACGTGAGGCAATACTGACCCTACAGCTTATGTTAGAAGAAAGATTAAGGAAAGGCAAACCTACGTTTCTGGCATTTGTAGACTTAGAGAAAGCTTTTGACAATGTTGACTGGAATACTCTCTTTCAAATTCTGAAGGTGGCAGGGGTCAAATACAGGGAGCGAAAGGCTATTTACAGTTTGTACAGACACCAGATGGCAGTTATAATAGTCGAGGGACATGAAAGGGAAGCAGTAGTTGGGAAGGAAGTGAGACAGGGTTGTAGCCTCTCCCCGATGCTATTCAATCTGTATATTGAGCAAGCATTAAAGGGACCAAAAGAAAAGTTCGGAGTAGGCATTAAAATCCATGGAGAAGAAATAAAAACTTTGAGGTTCGCCGATGACATTGTAATTCTGTCAGAGACAGCAAAGGGCTTGGAAGAGCATTTGAACGGAATGGACAGTGTCTTGAAAGGAGGGTACTAGATGAACATCAACAAAAGCAAAACGAGGATAATGGAATGTAGTCGAATTAAGTCGGATGATGCTGAGGGAATTAGATTAGGAAATGTGAACGTAAAGTAGTAAAGGAGTTTTGCTATTTGGGGAGCAAAATAAGTGATGATGGTCGAAGTAGAGAGGATATAAAATGTAGACTGGCAATGCCAAAGAAAGCGTTTCTGAAGAAGAGAAATTTGTTAACTTCGAGTATAGATTTAAACAGATTCAGAAGGATGTAGGTTGCAGTAGGTACTGGGAGATGAAGAAGCTTGCACAGGATAGAGTAGCATGGAGAGCTGCATCAAACCAGTCTCAGGACTGAAGACCACAACAACAACAACAACAACTCTGCAATACACACTGAGGTAATCTGTGGGACCTCCTTTTGTCCACCGTAGTGTAGCAACTCTACATGGCATGGACTCAACAAGCCGTTGGAATTTCGCTGCAGAAATATTGAGCCATGCTGCCTCTGTTGCCGTCGATAATTGGGAAAGTATTGTTGGCCCTGGATGTTGTGCACGATTAAGTCCCATTAATGTTCGATGGGATTAATGTCGAGCGATCTGGGTTGCGAAATCATTCGCTGGAACTGTCTAGACTGTTCTTCAAAGGAAGCATGTACAGTTGTGGTTGGCTGTCAATGACATCGTTGTTTGGGAACTTGAAGTCTATTAATGGCTGAAAATGGTCTCCAATTAGCCGAACGTAGCCATTTTCAGTCAACGATCGGTTGAGCTGGACAAGAGGACCCAGTCCATATTATATTAACAGAACCCGCACCATTATGGAGCCACCACCACCTTGCTCAATGCCTTGTTGACAACTTGGATCCACTGCTCCGTGGAGTGTGCGCCAGACTCTAACCCTACTATCACCTCATACCAACTGGAACCGGAACTCATATGGCCAGACCACGGTTTTCCAGTCGTCTAGCGTCCAACCGGTCACGAGCCCACGAGAGGCGCTACAGGCGATGTCGTATTTAACAGCAAAGGCATTGAGGTCGGTCGTCTGCTACCATAGCCCATTAACACCAAATTTCACCCCACTCTCCTAACAGATATGTTCATCGTATGTCCCACATTGATTTCTGCGGCCATTTCGCGCAATGTTGCTTGTCTATTAGCACTAACAACTCCAAGCAAACGCCGCTACTCTCGGTCGTTAATTGAAGGCCGTCGGCCACTGCGTTGTCCTTAGTGAGAGGTAATAACTTAAATTTGGTATTCTCGGCAAACTCTTGACACTGTGAGTCTCGGGATATTGTGTGTCCTAACGATTACCGAAATGCAATATCCAACTACCATAACGCGTTCAAAGTCTGTTAATTGCCCTTGTGCGGCTATAACCACGTCTGAAACCTTTTCACATGAATCACCAGAATGCAAATGACAGCTCCGCTTTTATGCCTTGTGTACGCTATACTACCGCCATCTGCATAATTATGTGCATTCGCTGTCCCATGGCTTTTGTCACCTCAGCGTAAATCATATGTAGTAGGTTGCTTCCTTACTTCGTAAATCACCATTACAGTGGAAGTGGTGAGCGATAAGAAAATTTATTATTAACAGAGATATAAAAATCAGTGATAGGTAAAATAGGCTGATTACTTCAGAAACAGAACAAGAACGAACTTGAAGGTCTGACCGTGGGTAAGTACTGTATAGTGATCTTTCTGCACAAACGGAGCATTGTGGCTACAGTAAGTGACGCTCCTTATACTGCCTGCTGCGAAAATTCAAGCACCCCTCGGCTAAGTTTTCAATTTTTTTTCCTTTATTGAGTTTAAGGGGGCGGACTGGCAGCAGCTTAGTACGCCGCTCTTCAGCCTACAGAATTTTAAAACAGAAGAAGAAAATAATAACAATAAAAGCAGGCAATAAAAACGGTGACTTAAATTGTAAAATGGCGGAAAATTGTCGAAGTTAAAACATAAAACAAAGAGTTGGCGACGCTAATAAAATACACAGGAAGTAGACAGACAATTAAAAAAAGAGGTATAAAAATCACACCCAGCGACAGTAAGATTTCTGTTCGCAACACTTCGGAAAAGACGCACAACACTTAACACTCACTTAAAACACTGCACTAAAAAGTTGGCACGAAGATGACACACCACAGACAAGGGCAGATGGGGGGGGGGGGGGGGAACCTGGACAGATGATGGGGAAAAAGGGGGGAAGGAGAGGAAAAACGAAGTGGGGGGGTGAGGAGCCGACAGAGGGAGGGAACTCATAAGGGAGGGGGGCAGGGCAGACACGAGAGGGAGTGGGGAAAGGCAGAGGAGGGGAATGCAAAAGGACTCAATGGAGAGAAGAGAGGCAGAGAGAGGGTATGAGGGGAAAAATCAGGATGGAATGGGGGATGGGGGGGAGCCCAGGAAAAGGACAAAGGAAGGGAGGGGGAGGTGAGGATCAGAGTTGATAGGACGGATAACTGGAGGGAGAAAGGATATCATTCGGGAGGGGGAGTTGACAAAAGCCACCTTTGGAAAGGAGATGAAGGGCATAGAGGTGGAGGATAGGGTGGACACAACGGTGAAGGCACGGCAGAGGGTGGGGGTTGGAGAGGCGAGAAGCAACCAGGGAATGAGGGGGATCAAGGCAGCAGGAGGTGCAGAGGACGTGGATATGTTCGAGGAAAAGAAGTAGATGGGGGAAAGGAATCAGGTCATAGAGGATCTGCGTGGGGGACGGGAGGTGTTTACAGAAGGCGAGGTGGAGAGCATGGCGCTCGAGGATCTGGAGGGACTTATAGAATTTGGGGGGAGTGGGTATACAGGAGGACTGTCATAACAGACGATGGGATAGATTAAGGATATGTAGATGTGGAGTATGGTAGAGGGGTTCAACCGCAAATTTTCAATTGTAGCTCATTAATTTAAGCCTCACGACAATGACACTGATACATGAGAGTTAGTGTATGTAACTCTGGTTCTCGAAAAAACTCAAAGAAAGAATGAAATTAAAAAAAATACCAACTTTGAAAGACACTACTAAGCGTTCCGTTTCACACAGTAGCTCTTAATCATATACTTACATCAGGACTCTCGTCTTTGGTATATTTTGGGTAAGATGGCGGCGGTGCTTTAACGTGGAGCCCTTTGATACACCGCGACGGGCGCTGTTGCTGACGGTAAGACGAGGCCAGGAAGAGAGAGGAGGGCTTGAGCAGTACAGAGGGACGAGTCTGCTAGCAGCCGCAACACGTGAAGGTGCCCCAGGACTGTGGCCAGTGTTGGTTTTGGTAGGCGACCTTTCACTGTTTGGAGGTAGCTACGTGGTGGGTAGACACATGTAAAGTAGTCGCTTCTTCCGGCCATCTCCATGGCCGTTGTGGAACATGCGATATGCTGGAGCTAGATTTTAATACCGCCAAGACAGTACTACGTGGAGGTTTACCCACTGTGAGGTTGTGTGGCAGTTATCAACCTCATACAACGGAAATTAATGGTGAGCACCTGTCTGGAGTATTGCACGATAACTGATCTGTACCAAAGGCGTATGGACTTTTTCGCTGTCGTGCGAGTTCGGGTACCCCATTCATGCTATATATACAAACTGCTATGGACGTGCCAACGATAACTTGCGTGAGTTTTTTGGGATTTGAATGCGCCCGTAACTACCCCACCAACTAGCCGGTATTTTGCCATAAACATGCTTAAATACGTGCTTTCCAGGAAAAGGCGCCGTGCAGTAACTGTTTATTCGTGGCTGAGTTTATTTGGGCAGTTCAGAAATGTTGAATATGCTAAAATTTCTCCTTGTTTCAAATGGTATGTCATTGTTTTTAAGGTCCTATTATACGTGTGGTAACATTGTTTTTTCTTTTATTTTAGAGCTCTAAAACTTAAATGTTCTTATTCCACCTGCGTAAAACTAGAGGTGCGACCGTGTCAAATGTAACTGCCAGTTGGGAAAAATTCCTGAGTGAGGCCTTGGCGTTTTTCGTTGGTATGAATCCGTGTTTGTAATGTAATCTGCGTCATTCGAAGTTGTTTATACTAAAAGTTTAAACTGATGGAACGGTACAGTTTCCTCATTGCTGGCACTATAAAACAGATTTTAATATTACATTGCTTAATTTGGCCTTCCAGGTCTCTTGATGTGAAACTATCTTATAATTGGCCTTTTTAAAATAATTTTTTGCTATTGCATTGTCCAATTTGGTTTTTGTAAATTTTCTTGAAGGTTTTTAGGCCAAACCATATATTGGCGTCTGTAAAGTACTTCGTTAATAGCGACTTCCCATTCAATTATTGGCACCATTTTAAATAGTTTTGGTGTTAAACTGTATGCTTAAGTGTCTGAAGTTTTAAATAAATTTTAATGTTAAGCTGATGCTTTAATCAGCAGCGGTTTAAACACTGGTTTGGATGTCTCCCTATCAGATCTGTTACTGTCACCTCTGAGCTTTCTTGCATTACTTGTGTTTTTGAGATAATTGAAATAATTTTTGATACTATCACTTATTGGCGCGTCTGAACTATCTTATCTTAATTATATTTTTTAAAAAAATTATTAAGTGGTATTACCTGTTTTCTGTCGTACCGTATTCGAATGAATACTTGAAATTGTCACTTATTGGCGTCTCTGCATTGTCTTGCATTACTGATGTTTTTAAATTAATTTTGATAAGTGGTTTGATCCATTTCGTTCGCAATTAAATAATTGCTTCATATTGTTCCTCAGCGGAGTCTTTGTAATATTTTGATTTTGGGGACGTTGCAGTGCAGTAACTGTATTGCTTTAATAAAGGTGCTCGGGTTGCCAGCGTGTGCTTGATGTAAATTCATGATGCTGAAATAAAACTGTTTAATTTTTCTACTGAGTCTCGGCCCAGTTGTTTATCACTCCTGGGTCCCCGCATCTTACACCGTTTCAGACACTATACTAACGAAGGACTGCCGATACTGTCTACTACGAACGCATACGAGCTGCTGTACGCTAATATTCACTCGAAGGACAGAAAAGCGCGGAAAAGACTCGTTCCTTAAAAGGGTTTCCGTATCTCGCGCCGTCCAGAAGAACAACTATCGTAAAACGATTTTCTTCTTCTACCGCTATTTACTACATATCAACCGTTCCCAACAGTGTCAGCTAGTTACGTTTTTTCTTTCACAGGATGATTTTATGATGTGGAGGAGATGGAGGAGTGGAGGAGGATAAATGTCTCAATCTGATGTCAGCCACTGTGGGTTGGAATCGACCGAGTCGAAAACCATGCGCCCAAGCCAAAGTCGTTCTAATAGCGGGCACTTGTTCAGTAGAAGACGTGTGTTTCACAGTAGCGAGGATGAACAAGTGCTCATACCTCTTACGCTGTGCGTTTCAGAGTCCGTATTTACTAGACGTTCTTTTCATGTTTTAGTGCATACCTCTACAATCCTAACGACAGTACCGGTACATGAATTGCACTGTCATTGGTACCAGAACGGTTTTCTGTTATATTTTGAGTCACTCGTTTCCGGACCGGGGTCCCTTACCTCATATTGATACATTTACCTCACTCCGTCATCCCTGAAAGATTGATACATCGTCATGGAATCACCCTGTGTATCTCAGGTCCTCGGAGTTAATGTTTTCACGATGAAAGATCTTACCGAATCCATTCACAAGACGAGGTGGCGCAGTAGTTAGCACGCAGTACTCGCATTCGGGAGAGCGACGGTTCAAATCCCCGTCCGGTCCTCAGATTGGATTTTTGGTGATTTCTCTAAACCACTCCAGACATATACCGGGATGGTTCCTTTGAAAAGGGCAAGGCAGAGTTCCTTATCTATCCTTTCGTAATCCAGGATTGTGTCCCGTTTCTAACTATCACGCTGTCAACGAGACAACCTATTACCTTCTTTTTCTTCAATCCATTCACCGAATATGAGATTTTAATTGCCGCGGAACCGAGGACGAACAGAATATTTGGAAAATACTAACGAGAAAAAAGGGCAGGAAGATAGGACACGTGCTATGGCATCTGGGAATAATGCTATTACTTGCAGCTACCTGATATTGTCACTATGGAGACACGATCGGTAATTTCGATAATTGTTGATAATTCTTGTAAAATCATTATTAGGCAAGGAAATCTGATAACTAGTTTCTACCGTTACCTACCATCTTCAGCTCAAAATACACAAAGCATTGTCCATGTTAAGAGGACACTTCGTCAACTGTGTGTTAATAAGGCAAGGGAGTATCAACATCAAACTTATCATTCTAACGTGAATAAATCGGCAGTACTGGGTGTTTCAAAAGTTACGATACAACGTTAACTTGTTACAGCATTAAGATATTCACACCATGTAAGGATTATGTGACACACTACCTTACAAGTTTTTGTTCCACTCAGTCAATTCCAACATGCGCACCTTCGGTGATATGCACGGCATCCAGTTTGTATTCAAGCTCTGTCCACACTCGGGCTATGGCAATGGCGGCAACGATTCTGTTCTGTTGATGCAGTTGACAGGCGTTTAGCAGACTCTGTCCTTGACGTACCTCCATAGAAAGAAGTCCATCGGTATAATGTCAGGCGACTTAGGAGGCCAGGGCTTTGGACAACCGCTATCAATCCAGCGATCTGGAAACACATAGTTTAGAACATCTCGCACAGCCTGTGTCCAATGTGGCGGTGCACCGCCTTCTTGGAAAACGATTGTGTCTTGGCGGTCATACGGGTGTGCTAACGCAAACAGATCCAGCATATCAAGGTAATTCTTACGATTAACGGGGGGGGGGGGGGGGGGGGAGGGGGGGAATTAATGGTTCCACAATGCGATGACTTATCACTTGGCACCACGCATTCACTTTCGGGTGTCACGTAGCTCTTCTGTCACATCATGCAAACTGGTTGTGCCCCAGATGCGAACATTGCGTTCGTTTACATTACCATGCACGAGGAATGATGCTTTGTCAGAAAATGCTAGGTTCTTTAGAAAATGTCCACCTTCCTCTAAACGGTAAAGAACGTCCACAGCGAACTGCATACGTTGTGGGTTGTCATCCGGTTTCCGCACTGTTGAAGTGAAGGTCGGTATCTCGAACGTTACAAGGCTGCATTTCCATACATTATTTGAGCACAGTAAGTAAGCTCTTGGAATTATGTTCACATAGATGTGGAGCTGTAAGTAGGCTGTTTATGTTTTCTTGTTGGCAACGTTAAGTAGGCTGTTTATGTTTTCTCTATGTAAGTAGGCTGTTTAGGTTTTTTTTATTGGTAACGCCACCTCTGTATGAAAATCACTGGCTGTGCTGTGTGCAGTCTGTGGCTGCTTTGCATTGTTGTAATACTCGCCATTGTTGTGTTGGGCAGCTAGCTGTGAACAGCGCGTAGCGTTGCGCAGTTGGAGGTGAGCCGCCAGCAGTGGTGGATGTGGGGAGAGAGATGGCGGAGTTTTGTAATTTGTGATGAACTGCTATATATATTATGACTTTTGATGATATTAAGGTAAATACATTGTTTGTTCTCTATTAATATCTTTCATTTGCTAACTATCAGTAGTTAGTGCCTTCAGTAGTTGGAATCTTTTATTTAGCTGGCAGTAGTGGCGCTCGCTGTATTGCAGTAGCTTGAGCAGCGAAGATTTTTGTGAGGTAAGTGATTTGTGAAAGGTATAGTTTAATGTTAGTCAGAGCCATTCTTTCGTAGGGTTTTTTTTTTTGAAAGTCAGATTGCGTTGCGCTAAAAAAATATTGTGTGTCAGGTTAAGCACAGACTTGTATAAATTGTTCAAAGGGGAAGTTTCATATGTGGTATTTGCTTATACAACTTTACACATCGGTACCATATTTCTCTAACACACAAATTACACAGCTATCTGATCATGTAACTGAGAGAGACAAACATTTTTTTACTACATCAGTGACACATGTTTACGTAATTACACAGTTGGATAACTTCACACTTATGAAACTTCCCCTTTGAACAATTTATACAAGTCTGTGCTTAACCTGACACACAATATTTTTTTAGCGCAACGCAATCTGACTTTCAAAAAAAAATCCCTACGAAAGAATGGCTCTGACTAACATTAAACTATACCTTTCACAAATCACTTACCTCACAAAAATCTTCGCTACTCAAGCTACTGCAATACAGCGAGCGCCACTACTGCCAGCTAAATAAAAGATTCAAACTACTGAAGGCACTAACTACTGATAGTTAGCAAATGAAAGATATTAATAGAGAACAAACAATGTATTTACCTTAATATCATCAAAAGTCATAATATATATAGCAGTTCATCACAAATTACAAAACTCCATCTCTCTCCCCACATCCACCACTGCTGGCGGCTCACCTCCAACTGCGCAACGCTACGCGCTGTTCACAGCTAGCTGCCCAACACAACAATGGCGAGTATTACAACAATGCAAAGCAGCCACAGACTGCACACAGCACAGCCAGTGATTTTCATACAAAGGTGGCGTTACCAATAAAAAAAACCTAAACAGCCTACTTACATAGAGAAAACATAAACAGCCTACTTAACGTTGCCAACAAGAAAACATAAACAGCCTACTTACAGAACATTTAGACAGGGAGGTCAAGCTATACATGGCTAAGCAACCTTATCTACGTAAGTACCTGTAAAACAATGTATTTTTTTGCAACGATAGATGAATATTATGGAGCGAGATTTGAAGCTTCAAACAGTTAGAGTGTCTAGCAAGAAACGCTTCACCAGCAGAGAACACTCTATACTTTTGCACTGAGTTTAGAAAATGGTGGCGCTAAAATACAATAATTATGTCACCAAGCTCATCGTGCTGAAAAAGATTCCCTTTGATGCTTTTGCAGAATGGGGAACCCTGCTCTGCTACAGATCTGTATCAGAGGACAGAGAGCTATGCGTTTGTAACTCAGAGCAGTGACGCAGATTTAGTGGCAGCATCCGTCCTCTATCGCTATAAATGCGGCTCCGACACAGCGAACACGAGATTCGATGAATGCGTTGGAACAGGTGGGGCGTATTTCTCTCTACCCTCGGCAATGGTGAATGTCGTATTATGTTTCGGTTTATTGCTCGGGGGGCTCAGTCTGAAATCCGATTGCAATTTAGGACTTTCGCACTACAGAATTCCAACGAAGCGTATCAAATTAACGACTACCGAATAACATCATTCATACCCATGATCCATATAACTCTCTAACGACAAATGTTGTCCATGTTATCTTCTTTGCGTATCGGCTGAAACAAAAAATAAAATAAAGAAAAACAGCAAACATAGCCAATATCTGTTCTCCGCACTCAACTCTGTACATTGATGAGCCAAAATATTTTGGAGAGTTCCCACAGCGAAAATGAATGCCGCAGGTCCTTAATGCGTTAAGGAAAGCACATATACACAGCCCAGTCACATTAATGTGATCACCTATAGGTTGACTCTTACACAGAAGATTACAGCACCCAGCCACTTTTTACAATGCTATTTATTTATTTAAACAGCGCCGTTAGCGGTTTCGAACCTATAGGTTCCTCTTCAGATGGCTAGCTCACGTTTTACGTTACATTTCGTATTTTGTTTCTCCACCTGACGAAACTTCCTGTGGTGGTGATGGCAATGAAGAATCCGCGCCATTACGTTCCAGTGCAGGTTGCTTATCATCTTGCACCATCGAAAACTGTATCATCATCATCAGTGTTCTGCAAAAAGGCAGGTTTTTACATGGTAGTTCTCTCAGTCTTCTCCCACAAACCAATCCTTCCAAAGCATCTGCTAGCAAACACTCCCTTCTCAATGAATGTCTCCACCAATTCTTTTTCTTTTCTCTTACAACCTTCTGCAGACATCTTCTCTCACCGACGCTTTGCAATACTCTTTCATTACTCATTCTTTCCATCCAGCTTATTCTCTCCATTTTGCTCCACATCCACATCTCAAATGCTTCTAATCTTTTTTCATCCTCTCCTCTCAACGTCCATGTTTCTACCCCACATAGTGCCACACTCCAGACAAAACATTTGCTAAGCCTTTTCCTTACACCTTTATCTAACTTGCCACATATGAACCTCCTCTTTCTGTTGAATGCCTCCTTCGCTATGGCAATTCGAGTGTTCACCTCTTGGTGACATCTCAACTCTTCAGTTATTGTACTTCCAAGATATTTAAATGCACTTAATTGGCTAATGGTAGATTGTCCTATTTTAATATTGGACAGTCCGCGTCTTGTACTGATGACCATACTCTTTGTTTTTGCTGTGTTTATTTGCATCCCATATTCCAGACAAGCTTCATTCAGATGTTTCAGCATGTTATTCACGGTCCGCTCAGTTTCTGCCACTAATACCATGCCATCAGCAAATCTTATACATTCTGTCCTCTTGCCACCAATACATATTCCTCTTTTCCCATCTAAGCCTTTCGCAATAATCTCTTAAAGGTATGTGTTAAGCAATAGTGGGGAAAGGCAACAGCCTTGTCTAACACCTCGTCCAATGTTGCTTGCTTCTGACATTTCATTTCCAGTCCTTATCCTATATAGATTCTATAGCAGTAGTCTATCTTTCCTATCTATTCCTTTCCTCTTAAAAGTATCCATCAGCTTGTTCCACTGAACTCTGTCAAAAGCCTTTTCTAAATCTATAAAAACAGCGAAGATTTCTCTACCTTTTTACATACATGTTTCCCCTACAGTTCTTAACAGGCCAATAACATCTCTTGCATAATGCACTTTTTTGTGTGTATATATATGCGCATAATCTAACGCACCACTCACACACTTAGAAGTTTCATCACATGGAGGCATTACCTCCATGTGATGAAATTTTTAAGTGTGTGAGTTTCATTACATGGAGGTATTACCTCCATGTAATGAAGCATATAAGTGTGTGAGTGGTGCGTTACATTATGTGCATATATATACACAAAAAGTGCATTATACAGTTCTCGAGGCTGCAAGATGATAAGCAACCAACACTGGAACGCAATGGCGCGGATTCCTCATTGGCAAAGTCCGGCCTCGTTAGCTGAGTGGTCAGCGCGGCGGAAGGCCACGCCAAGAGGCCCGGGTTCGATTCCCGGTAGGGGCAGGAGATTTACTCCACCCAGGGACTGGGTCTTGTGTTGTCCTCATCATCATTTCATCTCCGACGTGCGAGTCACCCAATGTGGTGTCGAATGCCATAAGTACTTGCCCTCGGTGGCCGAACTTCCCCAACGGGGAACTCTCCGCCCACAATGCAGTACGCTCATTTCCATTTTTCTTTTTTTTCTTTTTTTTTCTTGGCTTTAGCACCCCAAGGAAGTTTCATCAGGTGGGGAAACAAAACACGAAATGTAACGTAAAACGTGAACTAGCCGTCTGAAGATGAACCTATCGGTTAGAAACCGGTAACGGCGCTGTTTAAATACATAAATAAATATATAGCATGGTAAAAATTGGCTGGTTGCTGTAATCTTCTGTGTTAAGAGTGAACCTATATTTTGCACCCAGCCACAGTCTCAAAATGTAATTTTGTGACAAAATAGCAGTGTGACCACCTATCAAAAGCCACCTTTTGCAGCACGGACCACTGCGAGACGCGCAGCAAGAGAGTTAGTGAGGTTCTGCGAGGGAGCGACAGGGGTGTGGGGACACGCCGACTGCAGTGCCGTGGGCAGATGCGTGTGTCTCTCGATTGAGGACCCATGTGCGAGCAGCCTGGTCGAGCTGGTTCCGCAGATTCTCGTTGGGGTTTAAAGGTGGAGAGTTTGGTGGCCAGGGGAGCACGGTAAACTCGTCCTGGTCCTCAACGCCACACGCACACTGCGAGCTGTGTGATGCGTCCCATTGTCCTGCTGGTAGATGCCATCGTGCCGTGGAACACTTAGGGGTGGACATGGCCCCAAGGCCAGATACCTTTGTTGATCCATTGTGATTTCCAGAATGACGTGATCACCCAGGAATGTCACGGAAACATTCCCCCAGATATACCTCCTCCTGCTTTGAACCTTCCGACGTTTGTCCCAGTGCGTTTGCTTTCAGACGTCTCGCGCTGTACAACGATAGCCGCGCGGGATTAGCTGAGCGGTCTGGTGCGCCGCAGTCATGGACTGTGCGGCTGGTCCCGGCAGAGGTTCGAGTCCTCCCTCGGGCATGGATGTGTGTGTTTATCCTTAGGATAATTTAGGTTAAGTAGTGTGTAAGCTTAGGGACTGATGACCTTAGCAGTTAAGCCCCGTAAGATTTCACACACATTTGAACATTTTTGTACAGCGATCATCTGTCATCTGAAAAGGCCACTTCTTGGCACTCAGTGGACGACCAATTGCGGTACTGGCGTGCAAATTCCAGCCTTCGTCGTTGATGAACAGCACTCATCATGGGTGCATGAACCAGGCGCCTGCTAAGGCCCCCTACTCAGCAACGTTCGTTGAACGGTCGTTGCGAAGACGCTGCCACTTTGTTCATCTGGGCGGTCAGTTGCTCACCACCTGCACGTCTGTTTGACTGTACGCATCGCCGCAGTCGTCGTTCAGCCCTGTCATCTACGGCCCACGGTGCGCCACAGTTGCGTCGGCGCCGATTTTGGATAGCGTCAGTTTGCTATACACGGTATACTTTAACAACAGCGGCACGTAAATAGTTTACGGACTTAACCGTTTCGGAAATGCTTCCATCCTTGCCCCGAAAAGCAATGATTACGCCTTTTTGAAAGTCAGACGACGACTGCACTGTTTTCCGCGTCCCCCGAAACGCTTTCTATACCCTCCCCTGCCAGTGCTGTCACCTGACGTCTGTAAATGGTTATCGCGCGTTAGCGTCGAACATATGCGACGGTCAGGACCGTGTAATAATGAAGCACGGAACCGTTCTAGCGATGATACGGATCCCAAATCCACCGACATAAATGATTTTTATAAAATAAAGATTGTTACTGCCTGACGGCTGTGAATGAACATCTCGGAAATGGCGAAGCTGGTCACTTGCTCGCGTCCTGCTGTTGTGAGCAGCTGCAGAAAGTGGTTGAAAGGCGGTGAAAACGCAAGTAGGTGCTAATGTGTTGGACGTCCTCGTCTCATCCCAGAACGTGAATGTCGAGGGTTTTCCCGGTCTGCAGAATAGGGTAGACGGTAATCTGTGGCAGATGTGATTAATCTGACTATGCAGAGCACAGTGCTGGTGCAGGCATATAGTGATTCGGTGCGCACCGCTCAGCGTACATTGTTGGATGTGGGGCTTCCTAGAAGGACACATTTGTGACCCAACAATTTGGAATTGCAGTGGGCAACGGATCATCGAGACTGATCCGTGCGTAACAGACGCATCACATTTTTATACACTAGGCCAGTGGTTGTTCAAAAATGGTTCAAATGGCTCTGAGCACCATGGGACTTAACATCCGAGGTCGTCAGTCCCCTAGAACTTAGAACTACTTAAACCTTACTAACCCAGGACATCAGACAGATCCATGTCCAAGGCAGGATTCGAACCTGCGACAGTTAACAGTCGCGCGGTTCCGGACTGCAGCGCCTAGAACTGCTCGGCCACCACGGCCGGCCGCCAATGGTTGTGTCCGTATGCGTCTCATCCAGTCGAACGCCTGCCCGATAAATGCACCACGCTACGGACGCAGGCGCGAGGGGCAGTATTATAATATGGAAGACATTCATCTAAATTTCCTGGGGACCTGTGGTAGTAAGCAATGGAGCAATGGCACTTGTAGACTATACTCTGTTCATCATAATAATAAACCTGATATAAACATTATGCCACGCATTCTTCCGCCTTTGCTTCAGTCTCATTGGAATTCGTTTCACGTGGAGCGGAAGCCAAGCTGTACCCGGTACAGTCAAGTACGATTATAAGGATACGTTTTATGCTGTGTTACGCGCACATAGACTGCGCAATAATGCGGGACAACAGCCTTACCGGCGCATTAAACTTGGACAGCACTGGCCAGCCAGCTGGTCCAACTAACCTGCAATGATGTGAGCAGTTGCAGTTCAGACGTAAAAAGAGACGAACAGAGAAACAGTATAGTTTCGAATGTCATTTAATTTTTAAAGAAAATGAAATTATACTTGGTAAAACTCCAGCACTACCTCAAGTTTCTAAGGTGACCAGACGGAAAGCTAAAATGCTCCCGTTCTCAAACGAGTATAGTATTCTAATTATAAGCAAGAATGATGAAAATTCCTAACTTAAACACAGGGTAATTTTTCTGAGTGAGCTAAGTGTGATGCAAAAGCATACTGCAGGGATTTTACCGTACTGTTGAATACGGAAGCCACTGAAGGTATTAATTACAGTGAGTCGTCCTCCCACTATTTAAATTTTGATTAATAATCAGCATTGGCAGCCGAAGACTTCCGGCATAAGAAGTCACCCTCATTCTGCCAACGGCCTTGTCAAGAGGGTGGAGGAGTGGACAGAGGTTCAGGGCACTCTCTTGTCCTAGGAGTGAGAAACTACCCCTAAAGCCCGAGGAATCAGCAATTACCAAAGGCGTGAGGATGCAGAAGGCAATGGAAACCTCTGTATTAAAGACAAGTAACGTGTATCCACAGGACATGTGGCCTGCAATTGAAAAGTGTCATGATGACCTCACCATTGGCAAAAGATTCCGGAATACTCCTCCCATTCGGATCTCAGGGAGGGAACTACCAAGGGAGAGGTGACCATGAGTAAAAGATTGAATAAATAACAAAAGGATAGCGTTCGGGGTGGGAATGTCAGAAGCTTCTACTTGGTAGCGAAACTATAAAATCTGGAAAGGGAAATGCAAAGACTCAGTCTAGTCATAGTAGGGATCAGTGAGGTGAAATGGCAAGAAGAAAATGATTTCTGGTCAGATGAGTATATGATAATATCAACAGCAACAGAAAATGGTATAACTGGAGTAGGATTCCCTATGAATAGGAACGTAGGGCAGAGAGTGTGTTACTGTCAACAGTTCAGAGATAGGTTCGCTCTGATCAGAATTTACAGCAAACCAACACCGACAACGATAGTTCAGGTAATAAAGCCGACGTCGCAAGCTGAAAATGGAGCGATAGAGAAAGTATATAAGGATATGGAAAGGGTAATACAATACGTAAAAAGAGATGAAAATCTAATAATCATGGGTTACTGGAATGCAGTTGTAGGGGAAGGAGTACAAGAAAAGGTTACAGGAGAATATGTGCTTGGGACAAGCAATGAGAAAGACTAATCGAATTCTGTAATAAATTTCAGATAGTAATAGCGACTACTCTGTTCAAGAATCACAAGAGGAGGAAGTATACTTGGAAAAGGCCGGGTGATATGGGAAATTTTCAGCTAGATTTCATCACGGTCGTACAGAAATTCCGAAATCAGATACTGGACTGTAAGGCGTACCCAAGAGCAGACATAGACTCAGATCGTAAGGTAGTAGTGATGAAGAGTAGGCTGAAGTTTAAGACATTATTCAGGAAGAATGAATACGCAAAGAAGTGCGATACAGAAGTACTGAGGAATGGTGAGAGAGACGCTTGACGTTCTCCAAGGCTATAGATACAGCAATAAGGAATTGCTCAGTAGACAGTACAACTGAAGAGGAATGGACATGTCTAAAAAGGGCCATCGCGGAAGCTATAAAGAAAAACATAGGTTTAGAAAAGGTAACTGTGAAGAAATCACGGGTAACAGAAGAAATAATTCAGTTGATCGATGAAAGAAGAAAGTACAAAAATGTTCCGGGAAACTCAGGAATACAGAAATACAAGTCGCTGTGGAATGAAATAAATAGGAAGTGCAGGGAGGCTAAGACGAAATGGCTGCATGAAAAATGTAAAGAAATCCAAAAAGAAAAGATAGTCCGAAGGACTGATTCAGCATACAAGAAAGTCAAAACAACTTTCGGTGACATTAAAAGCAATGGCGGTAACATTAAGGGTGCAACGAGAATTGCAGTGCTAAATGCAGAGGAGAGAGCGGATAGGTGGAAAGAATTCGTTGAAAGGGTCTATGAGGGGGAAGGTTTGTCTGATGTGATAGAAGAAGAAACGCGAGTCGATTTAGAAGAGATAGAGGATACAGTATAATCAGTATTCAAAAGAGCTTAGCAGGACTTAAGATCAAATAAGGCAGATATATACCACTCCATCAGAATTTCTAAAATCATTGGGGAAAGTGGCAGGAAAAACGACTATTCACGTTGGGATGTAGAATGTATGAGTCTGGCGACATACGATACTACTTTCGGAAAAATATCATCCACAACATTCCGAAGACTGCAAGAGCTGACAAGTGTGAGAATTATCGCACAATCAGCTTAACAGCTCATGCATCCAAGTTGCTGACAAGAATAATATAGAGAAGAATGGAAAAGAAAATTGAGGATGCGCTAGATGACGATCAGTTTGGCTTTAGGGCCGGTAAATGCTCCAGAGATGCAATTCGGACGTTGCGTTTGATAATGGAAGCAAGATTAAAGAAACATCAAGAACGTTCGTCGGATTTTTCGACTTGGAAAAAGCGTTCGACAGTAAAAATGACGCAAGGTGTTCGGAATTCTAAGAAAAATAAGGGTAAGCTATAGGGAGAGACGGGAAATATACAATGTGTACAACAGCCAACAGGGAATAATAACAGTGGACGACCAAGAACGAAGGATTAAAAAGAGTGTAAGACACGGAAGTAGTATTACGCCCCTACTGTTCAATCTATACATAGAAAAAGTAATAAGGTGAAAAGATATAATGATACGATTCGCTGCTGACATTGCTATCCTGAAAGAAAGTGAAGAAGAATTACATGATCTACTACTGAATGGAATGAACAATATCACGAGAACAGAATACGGACTGAGTGTAAATCGAAGAAAGACGAAAGTATTGAGAAGCAACAGAAATGATAACAGCGGGAAACTTTATATTATGGTTTGGTGGTCACGAAGTAGATTAAGTTAAGGAATTTTAATACCTAGGTAGCAAAATAACCCATGACGGACGGAGCAAAGAGGACATCAAAAGCAGACTAGCACTGGCAAAAAGGGCATTCCTGGCCAAGAGAAGTCTATTATTATAGTATCGAACACTGGCCTCAATTTGAGGTAGAAATTTGTAAGAATTTGCGTTTGGAGCAGCTCATTGTGTAGTAGTGAAACATGGACTGTGGGAAAACCGGAACAGAAGAGGATCGAAGCATTTGAGATGTGGTGCTACAGAAGAATGTTGAAAATTAGGTGGACTGATAAGGTAAGGAAAGGGGAGGTTCTGCGCAGAATCGAAAGAAATATGTGGAAAACACTGAGCCGGCCGCGGTGGCCGAGCGGTTCTAAGCGCTTCAGTCCGGAAGCGCGCGACTGCTACGGTCGCAGGTTCGAATCCTGCCTCGGACATGGATGTGTGTGATGTCCTTAGGTTAGTTAGGTTTCAGTAGTTCTAAGTCTAGGGGACTGAGGACCTCAGATGTTAAGTCCCATAGTTTTTAGAGCCATTTGAACCATATATTTTGAAACCTTTCACATAGTCTCGTGGTGTGAGGGGAGCTGTTAAGGAAATAAGAATTTCTGACCGGTTACGACAGTCTAGCTGTCACCTTCGGAAGGAGAGTACAACGAATTTTGAAAAAGTGTGTAACATGTCAGAAGGCAAAACCTAATAGTCACGGTAGTAAGGGACTGCTACACCTCACCATTCCAAAGAAACCACTTGATACTGTAATCGTATGTGTCGACGATTGCGGCCCGCTCCCAAGAGCAAGAGGAGTGCGCAAGTATATGGTAGCTCTTTTTGATGTATTTTCAAAATACCTAACTGTGTATCCAGTTAAAACCGCGACCAGCAGGTCAATCTTAAATGGCGTTTGGATGATTTAGCCTGCATGTGCGAAAACGCCTTAAAATTTACGTGCTCCGAGGCGCATTGGGGGTGCAATGGATTTTTGATTTATTCTGTTTTATGAATTTGACAAACCAATTTTTCATCTTTGTGTTTTCAAATGGATTGAGTTCTCGTTATGGTTGTGCGATTCATGCAAAGTAATATTGTTTCCAGAAGATGACTGCTACAGTCTGTCGAAATCGGTCGTTGAGGAATTAACGGTATTTCAACTCGCGATCTTGGCTCCAAAAATTCTTATTAATCACCCAAGACCAGATCGCGCCCAGAACATCTGCAACTTACGTTAGAGAAGAGTTAAGTTTTTCTCAGCATACAACAGAGCACCTGTAAGAACCGTAGAAAGTTTATCGGAGTAAACTATTAAGATCCTCCTGGCATCTAATCAGTCTGGTGTGGGGCAAGACAAATTGAGCTTAATTACCGCAAATTGTCTCGCCACCTGTAATGGAAGTCGGTTAAGCGCTCCGCGAAGACGCTTTACGACGATTCCAACTCCATTTAAGCGGAGACAAAAGGCGACGACAGTCCGCAGTTTGCTCGTCGAGCGGAGGAAAAGAGGCCTTAACGCGTAGATTAAACGTAGCCACAGGTGGCCGGTAAATTTCCGCGCCTGCATTACGAGTAATTGAGAAAATTACCCAGCAGACAATTAACCGCGGTAAAAGCGACACTTTACGATGTCGCAGTGCGCTCATTAAGATCCGAGCTGCCGGAAACGACTTCTTAGCCGCAAGATAACTGCATCTCGTGGAAGACGAATTAAAATTCTCGGCAGCCCATTCCGCGAGAAGAGGAAGAGGTCTTCAGGAATAAAGAGTTTATTTGGAGCGAATTTCTTGCTGCTGAACAGTTCTGAGCTGTGAATATTTATCAGCTCGCGGGGTGATGCTCGGCCGGAGTGAGTTTGTGGGGCCACGGCTAGATGTCGCCAGCTGCCAGCTGCACGGATAAAGAAGGGCGGCCGGCTCTGCAACTTCCCCCGTCTTCCGAACGGGGGGACAGGCGCGACTAAGTAAAACTTTATAATAACATCGCTCTCTAACAGCCATGTTTACGACAACGGGTCCAGCAGCTGGTAACTCTACGTTAATGACTGAAAATAATGACAACACTTTTTTTTACACGTCACTTTAGGTGCCTTTTGTGAACATCTCGTACTTGCATCTATACCAAACTTGGAGGGAAATTTACGAGATGGCCAAAGTAGCCGTCACAATACAAGACACGATTGCAATCTCCTTTCCTTGCTCATGTAGAGAAATTCATTGACTCTTCTCAGTTCACTTGCAATAGAAAATACACTTTCATATTTTTTTGGAAGGTGTTTTCCCAGAATTAAATATAAAATAGTGTTTCCATCCGTCGATACTGGCAACTGTAGTTTTTGCTTTTCCTTGATTGTAAAACAAATGCCGTATATTGAAATGTCCATCCAAATATTCTCACCGGGGTTCTCTTTGCCCCACTACCTGCCCCTGGATCACGGGGTCCCGGGTTCGATTCCCGGCCGGGATGGGGATTTTTCTCTGCCCGGGGACTGGGTGTTTGTGTTGTCCTCATCATTTCATCATCATCATTCTTGATAGTGGCTAGATTGGACTGAGCAAAAAAAATGAAGCGTGAAGAAATTGGGACTTTGTACAGGCACTGATGTTGTTAGTTTGTAACAGAACAACAGCCATGAATTTTGTATGATACACTTCACAAACTTAATCCCATAGAAGATGACAAACAGGTGTTGAAATATGTAAGGGCAAAGAGAAAAAAAAGTACGTTATGTGGCAAAACACTATCCAAACATCACCTGCCCCACTACCAGTTTATATAATAGTTTTTTTAATATGTTAGAGTAAAGAAAAAATACATTATGTTTTACAACATAATCTATTTTTTTCTGTTTACCCTAACATATTTCGACACCCATTTGTCATCATTTCATGAAGGGGTTTGCACCCCTTGTTGTTTTACGTGGCGCTATTACAGCACAGACCTACATTGACATTTTAAGCACCATCTTGCTTCCCACTGTTGAAGAACAATTAGGGGATGGGGATTGCATCTTTCAACACAATCGAGCATTTGTTCATAATGCACGGCCTGTGGCGGAGTGGTTACACGACAATAAGATCCCTGTAATGAACTGGCCTGCACAGAATCCTGACCTGAATCCTATAGAACACCTTTGGGATGTTTTGGATCGCCGACTTCGCTCCAGGCCTCACCGACTGACATCGATTCCTCTCCTCAGTGCAGCATTCCATGAAGAATGGGCTGCCATTCCCCAAGAGTGGAAGCTGTCATCAAGGCTAATGGTGGGCCAACACCATGTTGAATTCCAGCATTACCGATGGAGGGCGCCAGGAACTTGTAAGTCATTTTCAGCTAAGTGTCCGGATACTTTTGATGACGTAGTGTACTTGATTGAGGAACAGCGCCTCTGGTCACGAAAGGTGACTACGGCTGGGAGAGTTGTGTGCTGACTACATGCCCCTCAATATCTGCATGTGGTGACGCCTATTGGCTGATGATGACACGGCGGTCGGTCGGTACCGTTAGGTTTTCCGAGACCTGTTCGGACGGAGTTATGTCATGCGGTGACGATAAACAAAGCACAAGGCCAGACGCTACGTGTTGCGTGCCTGGATTTAGTTGTTTATCGCACGGCCAGTCCCAGATCGTTCTCCTCCGTTAGTGAAGCAAAAAAGCTCTTCGTTCATATCTCAATCATACTACCTCAAACGTTGTATAAAAGGAAGATTTATAAATCAAACATAAGTTCCATGCGAATGAAGTGTTTGGCACAGCTGTACATAAATACCAGGGCAATACCAGGTTTTCAACTACTTGTAAATACGACTGTTACGTTTCCTTTATGGATGTAATAATATATTGACAAAGTGTCTCACTTATTCCCTCGATTTAGCACGAGAAGTTTGAAACTTCCTGGTAGATTAAAACTGTGTGCCGGACCGAGACGCGAACTTGGGATCTTTGCCTTTCGCGGGCAAGTGCTCTACCAACTGAGCTACCCAAGCACAAATCACGCCCCTGGTAGAGCACTTGCCCGCGAAAGGCAAAGGTCCCGAGTTCGAGTCTCGGTCCGGCACACAGTTTTAATCCGCCAGGAAGTTTCATATCAGCGCACACACCGCTGCACAGTTAAAATCTCATTCTGGCACCACAAGTTTGTTTTTCGGTTTGAAGGTGACCGTTTAATGGTTTGTACGATAGTAATCAGTCTTCTCTGCATTGTAATCCTGGCCAAATTAAGGTTTTTCACCAAATCTGCAACAATCAAGTTTACAGATCGCCGTCTGCGGTCTGACTATGCAGGTAATTAAAATATGTGATAAATCTCGTGTGGCTCACAGCCTGGGGCAACTAGTTTCATCTGGCACCATTCCAGCGATAGGTACGTAACATTAAATTGGTGCCGACCCGACAGCAGAAATCGAACATAAGTCCACTACATTAAAAGCGTGAACACTACTGTTCAGCTACTGGTGGGGTGGGGGGTGGGGAGGAAAATTATTTTATCTACGACATGAGTAAAGTAAATGGGTAAAACCCCAAGGAAAGGAAACTAATCTCTGGAGAGGAGGGGGCGGGCAGTAGTATGTCGTTCGTGTGGTAAAATATTTGAGGATCGGTCCTGTGTACCACCTACTTAAACGATGAATAAACACTTAGTTTCATTGCTCAGACGTGATTAAGTAAAGTTATTAGTTCACTTGGCTTGCACTCAGAAGCTGTAGGTTTACCTCTCGTTTACCGTTTCAGTAGCTAATCTCATGGCAACGTAATGCAACTTTTTGTGAAAATGGTCACATTTGTTAAGAAGTTAGAGTTTCAATATAGTTTTTGAACGCCAGTGTCTTTTCAATCATTTAATAGATTTGAATTCACCGTCTTCTCAAGAAAATTTGTTTTCCAGCAGTGCTGCATTGCACTGGGCGGAACACAGTAACCAGAGCAAAATGGTTCAAATGGCTCTGAACACTATGGAACTTAACATCTGAGGTCATCAGTCCCCTAGAACTTAGAACTACTTAAACTTAACTAACCTAAGGACATCACACACATCCATGCCCGAGGCAGGATTCGAACCTGCGATCATAGCGGTCGCTCGGTTCCAGACTGTACCACCCTGGCCGGCCTAACAAGAGGCAAAGCATGATCTGTTTAGAATAGTTGCGTGTCCTTGCATTGCACTGAGCGAGGTATCCTTTTCTTTAGCTGGTTTTGTTGCTGCGCCGTATCCTTATGTTCATCACATCGAGCACTACCGAGCTTCAGTTCTCATAGGTAAGCCATGAAAATCAGTCAGGGACAGTTTTACTTCATAGTCAGAAGCTAGTAAGATCATTCAGTTAAGTATTGCACAAACATTTTGACAACTCAGTCTGTGGAGAGCAGTGACCTGATGCAATTATTAAGTTAAAATGAACAGTGGAGATCGCAATAATATTTGTTTATAAACTGGTTTCGGCTAGTGATCACAAGAAATCAGACGAGCCGCCAAGAACAGCTATAGGGGGGCAAATATTCTGAAGATGGCTTGTAGATAAGCCGAAACCAGTTAATAAAGAAATATTATTGCAATCTCTTATGTTAAGTTTAACTTAATGATTGCATTTCAGAATTAATATAAGGTCCATATTAGATGAAACTGAGTTGAAATTAGATTTCCTGTCAGGCAGACTCATTCTTATTGTGCAGTGTTACATTTTCGTGTGTATTATCCAACGTTTGGAATTTTATGTAGTCAGTTGCTTACGTAAAATGACATGGCACTCTTTACTGAAACACTGTGGTCACTCATTATTCAAAAATTAGTTTTGTAATTTCTGTAGCATTTTTATTCTGTTAGTCTTGTGTGTAAGAATTGCAAGTCACGTACTGTAACTTCACGTATTTAAGCACTGTTCATTGCATTGCACAACGCAGAACTTTACAGTACAGGTTCTTTAGCATACCGTGTTGAGTTTTATGATTATTTTGGTAAAGGTTTATTCAAATACAGCTATACAGTTTCAGATAGTTTGACGAATCATTTTATCAGACACCGTTTTGCAGCTACACCATTTGCATTGTGCAGTATTACACTCCTGGAAATTGAAATAAGAACACCGTGAATTCATTGTCCCAGGAAGGGGAAACTTTATTGACACATTCCTGGGGTCAGATACATCACATGATCACACTGACAGAACCACAGGCACATAGACACAGGCAACAGAGCATGCACAATGTCGGCACTAGTACAGTATATATCCACCTTTCGCAGCAATGCAGGCTGCTATTCTCCCATGGAGACGATCGTAGAGATGCTGGATGTAGTCCTGTGGAACGGCTTGCCATGCCATTTCCACCTGGCGCCTCAGTTGGACCAGCGTTCGTGCTGGACGTGCAGACCGCGTGAGACGACGCTTCATCCAGTCCCAAACATGCTCAATGGGGGACAGATCCGGAGATCTTGCTGGCCAGGGTAGTTGACTTACACCTTCTAGAACACGTTGGGTGGCACGGGATACATGCGGACGTGCATTGTCCTGTTGGAACAGCAAGTTCCCTTGCCGGTCTAGGAATGGTAGAACGATGGGTTCGATGACGGTTTGGATGTACCGTGCACTATTCAGTGTACCCTCGACGATCACCAGTGGTGTACGGCCAGTGTAGGAGATCGCTCCCCACACCATGATGCCGGGTGTTGGCCCTGTGTGCCTCGGTCGTATGCAGTCCTGATTGTGGCGCTCACCTGCACGGCGCCAAACACGCATACGACCATCATTGGCACCAAGGCAGAAGCGACTCTCATCGCTGAAGACGACACGTCTCCATTCGTCCCTCCATTCACGCCTGTCGCGACACCACTGGAGGCGGGCTGCACGATGTTGCGGCGTGAGCGGAAGACGGCCTAACGGTGTGCGGGACCGTAGCCCAGCTTCATGGAGACGGTTGCGAATGGTCCTCGCCGATACCCCAGGAGCAACAGTGTCCCTAATTTGCTGGGAAGTGGCGGTGCGGTCCCCTACGGCACTGCGTAGGATCCTACGGTCTTGGCGTGCATCCGTGCGTCGCTGCGGTCCGGTCCCAGGTCGACGGGCACGTGCACCTTCCGCCGACCACTGGCGACAACATCGATGTACTGTGGAGACCTCACGCCCCACGTGTTGAGCAATTCGGCGGTACGTCCACCCGGCCTCCCGCATGCCCACTATACGCCTTCGCTCAAAGTCCGTCAACTGCACATACGGTTCACGTCCACGCTGTCGCGGCATGCTACCAGTGTTAAAGACTGCGATGGAGCTCCGTATGCCACGGCAAACTGGCTGACACTGACGGCGGCGGTGCACAAATGCTGCGCAGCTAGCGCCATTCGACGGCCAACACCGCGGTTCCTGGTGTGTCCGCTGTGCCGTGCGTGTGATCATTGCTTGTACAGCCCTCTCGCAGTGTCCGGAGCAAGTATGGTGGGTCTGACACACCGGTGTCAATGTGTTCTTTTTTCCATTTCCAGGAGTGTACAACACAGACACACACAAGTTGCTAATGACAGAAAACCAGTTCAGTTTAGTAGTTATAGTTCACAATATTTCAACGTATCAACTTATTATTGATTTGTAGTCAGAAAAGTTACAATATCCAACAGTGTAAAAAAGTTCAAACGGTTGAAATGGTCCTGAGCACTATGGGACTTAACATCTGAGGTCATCAGTCCCCTACAACTTAGAACTACTTAAAACTAACTAACCTAAGAACATGACACACATCCATGCCCGAGGCAGGATTCGAACCTGCGGCCGTAGCGGTCGCGCGGTTCCAGACTGAAGCGCCTAGAATCGCTCGGCCACACCGGCCGGTGTAAAAAAAGTCGTTTAATGTGATGTTTACTTCTGGCAATGAAGGTCAGAAAACCTAAATTACACGGCAATTCGAATTACACGTTGAGTTGCACGTCACTCTATCAATGGCTATATGAGCGCTTCACTGGCTAGAGAACTCCTGTAACAGGTCCGTGCCTAATAAGGTATCGTGGATTAGAAAGCAAATATTCAGAGCGAAGACTACTTTAGTTATCTTTTTTAAATGGGACAAATTTATCGGAAACATACTGAAGGAAAAAAATCGCAGCACCAAGAAGGAGTTGCGCGACGTAAACGGAAGTTGGTAGACGAGTTTCCACATTTGCAGGATGATGTCTATTCAGCTTTCGCGCCAGTCGTATAAGAGTGGCGCTAGTAGCGCCACTAAGAGAGTGCACATTATATTTGCTTTAAATACACGCTGTAATGGTCATGAGCGTTAGTTACCGTTGAGATTGGACGTGGTGAGTTGATGTTAGTCAAGAATGCCTTTAAGGCGATAACAACGCCATAATCAACGACACACTGAGTTTGAAAGAAGTCGTGTAATAGGGCTACGAGAAACTGCATGTTCGTTCTACGATGTTGCGGGAAGACTTGGCGGGTTTGGCTTAGAAAATGTAGTCCATCAACACACGAGGTGGCTTACAAAACACTCGTCCGACCTATACTTGAGTATTGCTCATCTGTGTGGGATCCGTGCCAGATCGGGTTGACAGAGGAGATAGAGAAGATCCAAAGAGGAGCGGCGCGTTTCGTCACAGGGTTATTTGGTAAGCGTGATAGCGTTACGGAGATGTTTAGCAAACTCAAGTGGCAGACTCTGCAAGAGAGGCGCTCTGCATCGTGGTGTAGCTTTCGAGAGGGTGCGTTTCTGGATGAGGTATCGAATATATTGCTTCCCCTACTTATACCTCTCGAGGAGATCACGAATGTAAAATTGGAGAGATTCGAGCGCGCACGGAGGCCTTCCGGCAGTCGTTCTTCCCGCGAACCATACGCGACTGGAACGGGAAAGGGAGGTAATGACAGTGGCACGTAAAGTGCCCTCCGCCACACACCGTTGGGTGGCTTGCGGAGTATAAATGTAGATGTAGATGTAGAACGTAGCCACTGTGCATGATTGCCGGCAGCAGTGGTCACGTGTATGTACAGTCACAAGAAGACTAGGTTGCAATCGGTCACGTGACACTACCGAGAGGGAAGTCCACCGTGCGCATCCCAATCTACAGCAGCAATCTGAGCAGCAGTTGCCACCACAGTGGCACAACGAGCTGTTACAAGTCGGTTACTTCACGGGCAGTTCTGAGCCACACGCCCAGTAGCGTGTATTCCGCTGACCTCAAACCTCCAGCATTCTGAATTTAGTTGTGTCAAGCGAGAGCTCATTGGAGGGTAGCATCAAGTTCTGTCGTGTTTTCTAATGCAAGCTGGTTCTGTCTCGGTGCCAGGGATGGCCGTGTGTTGGTTAGAAGGAGGCCAGCTGAGTGCCTGTAACCAACCCGTCTGCGAGCTAGACACACTGGTCCTTGCCAAGAGTTATGGTTCGGGGTGCGATTTCGTATGACAACAGGAGCACCCTCATGGCTATCCCACGCACAATGACCTCAAAATTGTATCTCAATCCGGCGACTCGACCTGTACTACCGCCATTCATAAACAGCTTTCGAGGGGAGATTTCCAGCAGGATAACGCTGGTTCACATACCGCTCTTGTAACCCAGCGTGTCGTATGTTGCCTTGGCCTGCTCGATCACCAGATCTGTAACTAAACGGGCACACATCGGACAAAATCAGACAACTCCAGCGTCGTCCATAAACAGCATTAACCGTATTGCGCGACAAGTGGAACAAGGATGGAACTCCATCGCACAAGCTGACATCCGGCGCCAGAACTACACAATGCATGCATGTTTGCATTTCTGCATTCAACACTCTAGTGGTTACACCGGTTATTATTGTAGCAGCGTGTCACAATTGCAAACGCTTATCTCGCGCTTACGTTAACCTGTGCTCTTATGATGTTAATCACTTAAATATGTTAACTAGACAAATGTATTGGCGAGATTTCATTGCTCTAGATTAATTATTTTTTAGTGTTGTGATTTTTTCCGTCAGCGTAGTTAACGCAATGCTTTTAGCTACGATAGCTTTTTTATTCTGCTGAACTTGTTGACATGGCAACATTTCCGTCAGGTCTTTATTTTGTAGTGACTGTTGATAGCCAGCTGCCGCATTCCAGAGACCAACATTCCTCCTGTCTCGCTGGAACCTTCATAAACTGTACTACATCATTCCGCGCAGCTCTGTTGCGTCATTTCACATCTCTGACGGCCGCATAGCTGCATGCGCGTGCCAATACGAAGGCTGAGAGATAAACGCCCCTCTGAACCGCCTGCAGTTCACCTCCCAGCGCAAAGAAATATCGACGGGGGGGCTCGGGCGATTGTCGGTCTGACGAAGACGAATGGCCGCTTCCACGTATTACGTAAAAACACAGAAATAGAGAAAAAAAAGGGGGCAAGACGTCGGCGCTTCACGGAATCGCTCACATCAATCTTGGCCCAGCGGGTGACGCCACCCAGTTGAAGAAGTCGTCTGGTAAGTTCGGGAAAGCCTGCGCGCCTCGGCGGCAGCGGGCGGGCGTGGTTGGAGTGGACACCACAGCGCCTGAGATCAGGAAACATTGGCAAAAGCACGGCGTAACCGTTCACTGAATATTAAGTTTTTTTATTTGTTTACGACGTGTTTCGGAGGCTTCCCTCTATGATCACGTGGCAGTTCACGTGTTTAGCTCAGGTGTATTGCCTCTGCGAAACCAACAATGTCGAAATATCTCCAGTCATATGGATCGTTGTTGTCCACTTCCCTCCCTGTACAATTAACACTGCGTTCATAGTATTCACTAGAGAGAGCAGATCAGTGCAACACCTATAGTATAATCAGCTTAACAGCTCATCCCTTTAAGCTGACTCTGGAGTGGGTTCAAAATTCAAGGTGAAAGGATGTCAGTGATACGATCCACTGATGACATTGCTACCCTGAGTGAAACTGAAGAAGAATTACATGATCTGAATGGAATTAACAGTCTAATGAGTACAGAATATCGATTGAGAGTAAATTGAAGAAAGACGAAAGTAATGAAAAGGAGCAGAAATTATAACAGCGAGAAACTTAACATCAGGATTGATGGTCACGAAGTAGATGAAGTTAAGGGATGCTACTACCTAGGCAGCAAAATAACCCGTGTCGGACGGAGCGAAGAGGACATCAAAAGCAGACTAGCACTGGCAAAAGCACTGGTCAAGAGAAGGCAACTAGTATTAAACTAGGTCCTTAATTTTAGGAAGAAATTTTTGAGAATGTGCGCCTCATTGTATAGTAGTGAAACATGGACTGTGGGAAAACCGGAACAGAAGAGAATCGAAGCTTTTGAGATGTGGTGCTGACAAGTGTAATAAACAGAAAAATGGAAAAGGAAATTGAGGAACAGTTAGATGACGCTCATTTTTGCTTTGGGAACGGTAAAGACACCAGATACGCAGTTCTCACGTTGCGTTTGATAATTAAAACAAGGTTGTAGAAAAATCAAGACACTCTAACAACATTCGTCGACCTAGAAAAAGCGTTCGACTGTGTAAAAGGGTGCAATACGTCCGAAATTCTGAGAAAAATAGGAGTACGCTATAGGCTACCCAAATTCAGCAGTCAACATTTCTGGCACTGTTAGGTAAGCACATCCACCATAGCAAGGTCGTACCATATCGGATGGGAAAAATGTTTTTTAATCTTCTTGAGTACAAAAACCGCATAAAAAGCAAAGTGACATCGGTTTTTAATTTACTGAGACCCAAAAATAGATTAAAAGCAAATGTTGGGGGGGGGGGGGGGGAACTGGCGCAAGAAATATTCAACTTGCTGTTCAACGTTTACCGCCAACAAGTTGAAATCGAGAAACAGCTTGTTCCACAAAATATCGAAGTGTCTCAGAAGTCACGTTCAGAATGCATTGCGCAATGCGTGCCTCCAATTCAGTTACATTCGTAACTGGGACACTGAACACAAAGTCTTTCAGTGACATGGATCAGGGTCGGTTAATCTACACGGCCAGGCTGCGGGGAAATGACGGCTGCCAATTCTAGCATTTCCGAAATGGCTCTTCAGCAACCACTTCACGGGCTGTGCAATGTGCGGAGGAACGCCACCATGCACAAACATGATCCTAAACACACATCCACGATGTTGAAGTATTGGAATGACGCTCAAGTGTAAAGGCCTCTCACAGCGTTTACCAGTGACGCTACAGGTAACAGGATCTTCAGCACTCAACTCCTCGAAATAATACCATGCCGACAACGCGCAGCACACAAGTACCATTGCAGAATGAAGTGGTACCGGCTGATGCACGTGCGGGTTTTCCATCGCCGATATTCTGCAATTCTGCGTATTGACATGTCCTTGGAGATGGGCTTCGTCTCTCCACAGAATGTTCCATGGTCATTCACTGACCATTTACATGAGAGGAAGAAGTTCCAGAGCGAACGTTTGTCTTGCAGTCAGGTCAGCAGGGAGCAACTCCTGAACGTTGGTGATATTGTATGGATAGCAATGAAAGGTGTTTCGTAGGATTTTATGTACCGTGCCTGCAGGTATGTCTAACACTGGACCAATTACCCGTATATTACACGTTTGTACAACACCGCTCGACCCCTCCTGACCCCTCCTGCAATGATATGGCCACATCTTCGACAGACGTCAGATCAATTACTTTCCTCCCTCTACCACACTGCACTCCAAATGAACCTGTATTTTCGAATTTTGTAATCATTTTCTCCAGCTGTTATCAGGCATCAGAGGAATTCCTTTTTTCATACTGTTAAGTGTCCGGTACTTCTGCAGGGCTACTGATACACAGTCACCGTTCTTGTAAAAGAGTTTTACCAGCAGCGCGCCATCCTTCTTAGAGATAAGCAAGTTGGCTGTCTCGGACTCAAACTGAAGAACAGCCGTTTACCACGCGTCTCGTGGTGTGTATACTTACAGCGCCATCTGTAGGTCAAAATTTTCGTTATTGTTTTTCCATGACGTTTCCCCCTTCGTCAATAACACGCTTTCAATATTGACGTAATTCTGAGCAGTGGTTCTGTCTACAGTGTATTGAAATTGTAACTTTAATTATGGAAACGCTTTACAATATGTACTAGAGCCAAGGGGGAGCAATAAGACTGGAAGATAAAGAACGAAGTGCTCGGATTAAAAAGAGCGTAAGACAGGAGTGCAGTTTTTCGCCTTTACTGTTGACTCTATGCATCGAAGAAGCAATCGCGGAAATACAAAAACTTTCAAGAATGGGATCAAAATTCAGGGTGAAAGGATATCAGCGATAAGATTCGCTGATAACATTGCCATCCTCACTGAATGTGAAGGAAAGTTACAAGATCTGTTGTACTGAATGAACAATATAATGAATACAGAATAGAGCTGCGCTCTACCAAAACCGTAGATTTGGTACATTAAATAAAAGACGTAGTAAATGGTAGTATTACCAGTACTGCTGGCAGAGATGGTAGGGAGAGAAACACATCATTCAACGTTAGTCCATTTGTGTATTTTATATCCGTACAGAACCTAAGTTGCATTTTATAAGTACTAAAAATCGGCTGGTCGTATAACTTGTGGGCCTTGATGCACATACAGTTTGCAAGCACATAAATACATATACTTATTGTTGTTCTTTTGTACTGAGTGGGTGTTCTTAATCATGATCGAAGGCAAGAGTCTCCCGTTATTATTGATAAATGCCAAGTTGTCTATGAATGAAAGAAACATGTTTGGTATGTCTTTGACGAAGTATTGAAGCGATGTTTGACATATTTTTGTTTTGCAGTTTTTTTATTTTACATTTTTTGAAGAAAAGTGCGTTATCTAGCACTACATGATAAATTTGTATTTTTCTTTATTTTTGCTACAATATTCCTCCATTTCACGTTAAAAATCAACAGTTTTCGAATAAAACCTTAAATAAACATTGAAAAATTCAGTTATTCTGTAAATACTGCTTATTATTTAGTAGTAGACAGGAGACTACCTATGAAGAACAAAAATGTTGCATAGGATACGTAGCCCTTCATATATCCTCACTCAGTTTCTAGAAGGTTCACTACTTCCAGTATCTAGTAAGCAGTATCTAGTAAGACAATCATCGCATAGGTAAAGAAAGCGATCGTTATGAGGAAACGGCCCATATGTACGCAACTCGCCCAATATTCAGGTAATGACAAAATCTACAAGGAAAATTACCACAGTCTACAATATCCCACGGTAGCTTTACAACTCTAGTACAGAATATGGATTGCGAGTAAATCGGAGAAAAGCAAAGGTGATGTCAATGGCGAGAAACTTAACATCAAAATTGAGAGTCACGAAATAGACGAAGGAATGCTTCTTCCCTGGAAGCAAAATTAAGCATGACGAACGAAGCAAACGGGATATAAAATTCGTATTAGCATAGGCAAAGGAGGGCATTTCTGGTCAAGAGAATTCTACTAGTATCAAACATAGGCCTTAATCTGAGGAAGGAATTTCTGAAAATGTACGTTTGGAACACAGTATTGTATGCTAATGAAACATGTACTGCGGGAAAACCGGAACAGAAGAGATGTGGTGCTACAGAAGATTATTTAAAATCAGGTGGACCGATAAGGTAAGGAACGCGGAGGTTCTCTGCAGAATCGGAGAAGGAAGGAACATATGGAAAACACTGACAGGAAGAAGGGACAGAGTGACAGGACACGTATTATGACATCATGGTCCTAGAAGGAACTGCAGAGCATAAGAACTGTAGGGCTGACAGTGTTTTGAACACATTCGCCAAATAACTGAGGACATGGGTTGCAAGTGCTATTGTGAGATTAAGAAATTAGCGCAGGAGAGATATTCGTGGCGGGCTGATTCAAACCAATTAGAAGAAAAGCAAACGTAAGATCTCATCCACAAAACCGCAAGAATGCAACACAAGGGGCCGTTGTTAATTTCCAGCGTCAAGGGTACAGACAAAGTATTCGACTGCTGAATCACCAACTTGCAACGTATGCTGCGCCTAACAAAAGATATCAAACAGAGGGATCATATAATACCAAATTAAACACTTGTCTACATTAACCTCCATTCATCATAAATTTCCCCAACACAATCATGAACAAGAAACACTCACGAGATCTACTCGAACTTTAAAAATCCAGAGAACACGAAAATTGACAATTGTTAAGACTTAGAAGACCTATCTTACAAAGAGTTATGGAGAAACAAATTTGCGTTGGGCACACAGTGATTGCCTGATTGCGCCAGAAGAATGAAAAATCATCGATCGAGTCATCAATGTCTCCACAAAAGGCAGCTGGTGTCGCTTCTCACGGAATGCAGAGATCAGTATCTGTGGCGAACTGACACCTCCACAGCGTTCCAGGAAGACGATTTGTCAGCAACGAACAAAGTTCTTTTCAAACGTGTTTTGACCAGATGGCACGCCTTGTAAAAAGCAAGATTCTGCAGGAGCGCAGGCGGTCGTCACGGCACTTTATACGACTATTCTGAATAGAGGCCTGGGCCCCATTTTGCGCAGGCACATAGTGCGAAAAACTGCCGGAGTGTGACTTCTGGGCGCCTAGACCATACAATACCTGCCGCGAGTAGATGCTTCGGTTCATCGCCCTCGCTTTCTCGTCTGAAAGGCGAGCCCAAGCTCCCAGGAATGCCTGACCGGACACGGACGGACGGGACTGAGATTGTGATGAGTTTAAATCAGTTATGAATGAAACATGAGGCGTACCAGTACAGCAATGGACTGACGCTTATCAATAGTAACTGAGCAGTCTCATGTTTCACCCTGTACGATCACAAACACTCAGGTTCACCTCATGTTAACCCCAGGAGTTTGTGGGCGCTCAACGCCGAGGTCATCTGCGCTTCTACACCACAGTTCTATCCAGATTTTTTCATATAGTTTTTTAAAGCAATTTTTAAACCTTGTTGATGAAATCTTCTCGGGCTTCCATCCGGATAGCTGCGTCGAAAATCCGCGACGTTTCGATGAGTGTCATTCTCATCATCTTCTTGAGCCAGAAGATGATGAGAGTGACACTCATCGAAACGTTGCGGATTTTCGACGCAGATACGCTGATGGAAGCCCGAGAAGATTTTATCAGAAGTATACACCGGGAAAGCCTACATTCACTTATTTATAAGCCTTGTTTACACATCTGCAATGGCTTATTCTTTTTCCCGATGTTGCTTAAAGCTTTTCTCGTTGTTGAGTCAATTTTTTTGACAAGTTCTCCAATTTGTGTTTTTTGACTTCGACCTCTTCCATTTCTTTTTTCTTTTGGGGCCACACAACACACTAATGAAGTAATTTCGGTAACAGCGAATGGTTTGAAAGTCTCTTTGCTACGTTCCTTCTTTTTCTTAGGATCTGTGGAGTAAGATTCTGCATGGGATCCAATCATAACTGAGGGATCACCTTCCAGATCTTGTTTTGACTTCTTGGGAAACGAGCCCTCTGCATAGTAATCTATTTCTTGGCATTTCAACAAATAGAGCACGTCACTGGATACCAGACCGTACAGTCCTGATCTGAGTTTTAGAAACATGTTTTACTTGCGGGCAGCTCAAGCTGCATCCATAATTTCAAATTTCTTGCATCTCATGTAACAAGCAACAGTTATAATGAGAAGTCAAGGTTCTTTTATTAACCTTTTTAGTCATAGCGACGCGAAAGTAGTACCACACTGCTTGCTTCCACATTACAAGCGAGCTGCGAGGCACCATCACCTGAAGTGCAGTAACACATCATCAGATGAATAGTGACTTATTCGACTGTGAAGGGTAGGAACAGATACCACCTCGAATGATTCAAATAATTCTGCTGTAGCTGTAAAGCTTACCTCTTCCAAATTCCCCAGACTACGCTCTTGTTGCTTCCTCCAACTTTTTTAAAAAAACAGGACAAAGTACACTGTTTCGTCAAATGATTGTAGGCTTTGGGAGAACATTTTCTTAATGTGATTATCTTAAGGGAATAGACCAATTTTCGTTCTAAAGTCTTACCCTGCAAACTAGGCACCATTTTAAGTGGCAATTCACTTAATAATACACACATCAAAAAGGTTTTGCACCGCCCCGGTTCCCAGATCTCCTGAAGATATACGTTGACTGTGGATATTGTACCACAGGCACAGCCTCTTTGACTGTTCAAAGAAGTTACTTAATCCGCCCATCGATGTAAACAACCATGCATGCGCCGGGCGCTAATGACCGTAGCAGTTTTGCGCCCTACAACCATAACAAAAAAACCATGCATGAGCAGCGCCTATTAGACGGAGGGGATCCGACAGCAGACCAGTTCCCTCGTGTTGTCTGTAGTTCAACCATGCCTAGACGGTCAATACCACGGTTCGATCGCGTCCGCATTGTTACTTTGTGCCAGGAAGGGCTCTCAACAAGGGAAGTGTCCAGGCGTCTCGGAGTGAACCAAAGCGATGTTGTTCGGACATGGAGGAGATACAGAGAGACAGGAACTGTCGATGACATGCCTCGCTCAGGCCGCCCAAGGGCTACTACTGCAGTGGATGACTGCTACCTACGGATTATGGCTTGGAGGAACCCTGACAGCAACGCCACTATGTTGAACAATGCTTTTCGTGCAGCGACAGGACGTGGTGTTACGACTCAAACTGTGCGCAATAGGCTGCATGATGCGCAACTTCACTCCCGACGCCCTTGGCGAGGTTCATTTTTGCAACCACGACACCATGCAGCGCGGCATAGATGGGCCCAACAACATGTCGAATGGATCGCTCAGGATTGGCATCACGTTCTCTTCACCGATGAGTGTCGCATATGCCTTCAACCAGACAATCTTCGGAGACGTGTTTGGAGGCAACCCTGTCAGGCTGAACGCCTTAGACACACTGTCCAGCGAGTGCGGCAAGTTGGAGGTTCCCTGCTGTTTTGGGGTGTCATTATGTGTGGCCGACGTACGCTACTGGTGGTCATTAAAGGCACCGTAACGGCTGTACGATACGTGAATGCCATCCTCCGACCGATAGTGCAACCATATCGGCAGCATATTGGCGAGGCATTCGTCTTCATGGACGACAATTCGCGCACCCATCGTGCACATCTTGTGACTGACTTCCTTCAGGATAACGAGCTCACACGACTGCAGTGGCCAGCATGTTCTCCAGACATGAACTCTATCGAACATGCCAGGGATAGATTGAAAAGGGCTCTTTATGGACGACGTGACCCACCAACTACTCTGATGAATCTACGCCGAATCGCCGTTAAGGTGTGAGACAATCTGGACCATCAGTGCCTCGATGAACCTCTGGATAGTATGCCACGACGAATACAGGCATGCATCAATGCAAGATGACGTGCTACTGGGTATTAGAGGTACCGGTGTGTACAGCAATCTGGACCACCACCGCTGAAGGTCTCGCTGTATGGTCGTACAACATGCAATGTGTGGTTTTCATGAGCAATAACAAGGGCAGAAATGATGTTTATGTTGATCTCGATTCCATTTCTCTATACTGGTTCCGGAACTCTCGGAACCGAGGTGATGCAAAACTGTTTTTGATGTGTGTAATGTGGTCTAAACCATATGGTATAAACCATAAGACGCCATAGTTCAGAAGAATTACTCTTGGACCACCGAGGGAGGTGGCGCACAGGTAAGATGATGGACTCACATTCGGGAAATCGGCGTATCGGATCTCCGCCCGGCCGTCCAGCTTAAGGTTTTACGTGGACTCCCCAAACCGATTAAAGCAAATGCCAGTATGGTTCCGTCGAAAAGGACGCGGCATGTTTCCTTCCCCATCCTTGTAGGGTGGTCAAGGCATTTTGATTTTTGTAAGTTGTCGGAGTGCACGTCAGAGAGAGAGCAAGTTATATTACTGTTAAACGATGTTTGGTGATTTTGTGACACAGTCTTTCCCTCTGCGCAGCCTGATACATTCTTAGTTGAAATGTGGTAGGTGATGGACGTATTCACTATTGCTGTGTTGACTTGTAATTGTATCTGTTAGATGAAGAAAGCCTTGTTGTAAAGGACAACACGGATGAATATGATGTATACATTTGAAAGCGAGAAGAATGTAAATTTTGAATATCGTTATTACTTTTTGAAGAGAAGTTTGATGGAAGTCTGCAGCACTGCGCAGCTAGTTTGTCTGAGTGATTACTGTCAGCTGGTTAACTTACTCAGAGTTGAGCTGTGAGAAAGACCAGCCCCCCCCCCCCCCCACCCTCCTTACCTGAGTTATGCATTAAGAAACTGATTAAGTTCATTGGTTTTTATAGAAATTCTCTGTTAACATTGTACCCTTTTCAAATCATTGTTCACTTTGTTTAACCACGGTATTGTTCAGACCAATGTTACGTGTGATCACGTGTAATTTTACTCTATCCGTTTGAATGCATACTTCATTCTAAAATTATTGACTTGGAATATCATTTCGCAGGAATAATTGCTCTCACAGCCCCACTGTTTAAAGAAGATTCATCATTACCCATTACCACATGTTACCATATGGTATGCGAACAGTTTGAATATTGTTTGGAAATTTTATTTACTGCGTGACTGCTACGGTCGCAGGTTCGAATCCTGCCTGGGGCATGGATGTGTGTGACGTCCTTAGGTTAGTTAGGTTTAAGTATTTCTAAGTTCTAGGGGACTGATGACCTCGGATGTTAAGTCCCATAGTGCTCAGAGACATTTCTGAAATTTAATTTAAGAACAGAAATCCAGCTTAATACTTCCTGCTTGCTGTGCTGTTGTGCTTTTGAGGAATCTGCAGCAATGTTGAAAAAGACGCGAGGTAGATGGAAATTTTGATTAGAACCGGATAATTGTTTTACTTGAGCTGCCCATTTAAAATAAAGACAAGTTGTATTCAGACCAGTTACAGTTCAATTCAAATTATGTTCTCTTTAGTCAAAGGTTAGCATACGACTTAAGTTGCATAACAGTTTTTGGGTACATAGTTTTGGTAATACGTAGATTTTTTACAGAGTGGTAAGAGAATTTGGGTTGTTTCATATAGAGACATATCGTGGGGACCTCAGAAGCCTGAAAGCGCAAACGGAGAATATGGGCCTCCAGACCGCACTCTCTTCCTCTATGACATCCTAGATCATGCAAGACATCTGCATTCCTTACACGAAAACACTCAGGAAGAGTCGCTAGAAAACTGGACGGAAACAGAGACTCCTGCAAGTGACCTATCCATAAGACTATGCAGACAATACAGACAAGAAACCTCAAACAGCTCCAGGGGAACCAGTGAAGACACTTCAAGTACGGATACCGCTGACTCACAAAGACAAAAACGAGCCATATTTAGAACAAGTGATCGAGGAACAAACCTGATAAAGCGACCTCTCTACTAGCAAAATCTATTATGAATACATTAATACGTATAGACTACACATACAGTTAAAACCAAGGTAAAAAGCACGTTGAAATCTCTGCACACATGAAAACACTTCATTTTCAATATGTACAAATTAATATCAGGAATAAAGCAAAGGAGACATTGCTAGCTGGAAAGCTATTAATGTTGTAATTAATATTCGGTTAAAACAGTTCTTCTTCATCTACGTCGTACTCCGCAAGCCACGTAATGGTGTGTGGTGGTGGGTACCTGTCGTACCACTAACTGATCCCTCCACTCGTGTTTCACTCACGAATAGTACGTGGGAAGAATGATTGTCGGTAAGCCTCTGTATTGGCTGTAATTTCACGAATTTTCTCCTCGTGGTCAATACGCGAGACGTACGTGAGTGGAAGTAATATGTTGTGCGACTCTTCCCGAAAAGTGATCTACCCAAATTTCAATAGTAAATCTCTCAGTGACGCACAATGGCTCTCTTGTAACGTCTGCCAATGAAGTTTGTTGAGCATCTCTGCCTGTAATGCTGCCGTGCCTTCTAAACGATACCGTGACGAAAGGCGCCGCTTGTCGTTTGATCTTCTCTATCTCTTCTATTAGTCCGACGAGGTAGGGATCCCAGACAGATGAACAACACTCAACAATCGGTCGAACAAGCGCCTTATACGCCACTTACTTCTTGAATGAGTTACACTTCCTTAAGATTCTTCCTACGAATCTGAGTCTGGCATCTGCTTTTCCCACTATTTGTTTTATGTGTTCATTCCACTCAAGGTCGCTCTGAATTGTTACTCCTAAATTTTTTACAGTAGATACTGTTTCCAACGGTTTGTCATCGACAGTGTAGCTGTACAGAGGTGGATCCCTGTTCTTGGACAAGAAGATAAAAATTAATTCAGTGTGGTAACTGGAGCAAATATAATATAAAATAATATACAGAGTTACGGTATATTGATAATTTTTACATTATGGACCGTCCGACAGCACAAAAGTTGAAACCAACGACCAGAACTGTTTATAACCTATAGGTACAGCGACCAAAATGTAAACTAAATAGCAAACATATGTACATATTCCAGGCCACTGAAGATGCCTTGCAGAAAATAAAGGCGAAACGCATATGACATGAAATTGTGTTTCATTCAGTTGCTGTCAGACGGTCCATAAAGTAAAAATTATCAATATACCGTAATATTACACGCAACTAAGGAACACAGGGCTACAAACGTTAAAGATGTTAGTATATAGAGTGTTGGGGTATAAGTGCAAACATTTTCTTGGTAATTGAGGATAGTGTACTGAACAATATTACATCAGTATTTACTTCGTTTGCGGACTAATAATTGTAGCTGTTAGGATTAGTACGTTTTTAGGTTGGCTAGTACCACCAAGTACATGTGGCAAGAGCAAGATATTAATGCTTATTATCAGGTAAGATGTTGAAGTGTGGGTGCACGGACGCAAAACGGTTAGTCCACACTGACAGGTGTTGTCGGCTTAGTGGTGCAGTTACGACTGAGCAGAAAACATCAGATAGTAACTTACGTAACGTCTTTCTGGGAAGACGGATGTAGACGTAAAAACAACTAACAACTGAAGCGGATACATATTCAGTGGTTACAATATCTGCACTTATAGTCATAACACCCCGCAAATATAATATACAACAACAGTCCCCGAACTACAGGGTCTTTACGTGGTTGAAACACATTTGAACAGAAAGAGAGTTATTGTTGAAATTCAGAAATCCACAAACAGAGAACTAAAAGAAATCAGGAAATTTTTTGATCCAAATACCAGGGAACGGGAAAGTACGTCGACATTTATTCTGTAATGTAACAATGGAAACCCAGTTCTAAGCAAAGAAGGGAAAGCAGAAAGGTGGAAGGAGTATATAGAGGGTCTATACAGGGGCGATGTTCTTGAGGACAATATTATGGAAATGGAAGAGGATGTAGATGAAGATGAAATGGGAGATATGATACTGCGTGAAGAGTTTGACAGAGCACTGAAAGACCTAAGTCGAAACAAGGCCCCGGGAGTAGACAACATTCCATTAGAACTACTGACAGCCTTGCGAGAGCCAGTCCTGACAAAACTCTACCATCTGGTGAGCAAGATGTATGAGACAGGCGAAATTCCCTAAGACTTCAAGAAGAATACAATTATTTCAATCCCAAAGAAAGCAGGTGTTGACAGATGTGAAAATTACCGAACTATCAGTTTTATAAGTCACAGCTGCAAAATACTAACACGAATTATTTACAGACGAATGGAAAAACTGGTAGAAGCCGACCTCGGGGAAGATCAATTTGGATTCTGTAGACATGTTGGAACACGTGAGGCAATACTGACCCTATCTTAGAAGAAAGATTAAGGAAAGGCAAACCTACGTTTCTAGCATTTGTAGACTTAGAGAAAGCTTTTGACAATGTTGACTGGAATACTCTCTTTCGAATTCTGAAGGTGGCAGGGGTAAAATACAGGGAGCGAAAGGCTGTTTACAATTTGTACAGAAACCAGATGGCAGTTATAAGAGTCGAGGGACATGAAGAGGAAGCAGTGGTTGGGAACAGAGTTAGACAGGGTTGTAGCCTCTCCCCGATGTTATTCAATCTGTATATTGAGCAAGCAGTGAAGGAAACAAAAGAAAAGTTCGGAGTAGGCATTAAAATCCATAGAGAAGAAATAAAAACTTTGAGGTTCGCCGATGACATTGTAATTCTGTCAGAGACAGCAAAGGACTTGCAAGAGCAGATGAAGGGAATGGACAGTGTCTTGAAAGGAGGGTATAAGATGAACATCAACAAAAGCAAAACGAGGATAATGGAATATAGTCGAATTAAGTCGGGTGGTGCTGAGGGAATTTATTTAGAAAATGAGACACTTAAAGTAGTAAAGGAGTTTTGCTATTTGGGGAGCAAAATAACTGATGATGGTCGAAGTAAAGAGGATATAAAATGTAGACTGGCAGTCGCAAGGAAAATCGTTTCTGAGGAAGAGAAATTTGTCAACATCGAGTATTGATTTAAGTATCAGGAAGTCGTTTCTGAAAGTATTTGTATGGAGTGTGGTCATGCATGGAAGTGAAACATGGACGGTAAATAGTTTAGACAAGAAGAGAATGGAAGCTTTCGAAATGTGGTGCTACAGAAGAATGCTGAAGATTAGATGGGTAGATCACATAACTAATGAGGAGGTATTGAATAGTATTGGGAAGAAGGGGAGTTTGTGGCACAACTTGACTAGAAGTAGGGATCGGTTGGTAGGGCATATTCTGAGGCATCAAGGGATCACCAATTTAGTATTGGAGGGTAAAAATCGTAGAGGGAGACCAAGAGATGAATACACTAAGCAGATTCAGAAGGATGTAGGCTGCAGTAGATACTGGGAGATGAAGAAGCTTGCACAGGATAGAGTAGCATGGACAGCTGCATCAAACCAGTCTCAGAACTGAAGACCACAACAACAACAACAACAATGTCAGTACAATTCTATTCGCATAATAAAAGAATCTGATGAACCACAATAACTAAACAGCTTGTGGAATTTTACGTAAGTCATAGTAAAAGTAAAATTGAAATAAATGGATCGGCGCAGTGAAAGAAGACCTGAAGGAAGCAGGAAAACCATAATTTCATGTGCCAAACAGAAGAAAATAGACAGAAAATTCGTGATAGGACCGCTAGCCTATCAGGAAAAGTCAAGAAGAGCACAACAACCTCGTATGAAGAGTCGAAAACAGCTCATTCTGAAATAATACGTAATATGGGCACAAAGAAAAGCTGAAATAAAACTCTGAAGATTCCCATTGTCGTACATCGCATGGTCGTACAGGGCCCAAACATGAATAGTAATAAAAATAATAATATAGTACAATATTTCGAAGATAGAAAGGACATAAATGCCGTCGTACAGTCAGCTTGACAGCTGAAACTGCTGATCAGAGCAGCACACAACAGAATAAAAAAGAAAGTTGAAGATCTTTCAGGGCACCATCAGCTGCTTTAAGAAAATAAAAATAAAATACGGGGAGAGAGGAGCTCATATTAAAATGAGCATAAGTGATTCTTTCTTTCTCCTCTGCCGCGAAACGTTATATCGAGGAAGCAACGAAGAAAATAGAAAAAGGATTCGGAAGTGAGATTAAAATTTCAAGTGAAAGGATATCAGTGGTAAGTTTTACTGTTCATATGTGTGTGAATTCTAAGGGACCAAACTGCTGAGGTCTTCGGCACCTAGACTTACACACTACTTAAACTAAATTATGCTAAGAACGACACACACACCCATGCCCAAGGGAGGAATCGAACCTCCGGCGGGAGGGGCCGAGCAATCCGTGACATAGCGCCTGAGACCGGGCGGCCACTCCGCGCGGCTGAGTATTGCTGATGATATGGCTATTCTGTGGGAAACTGATAAGAAATTGCAGGACCTATTTGACGGAGGGACAGCGAAAATGAAATTAAACTTAACATCAAAATTGGAGATTCACCTTTAGCACTCAAGGAACATAATTCATTTGATCGCATCGAAAAAAATATCTCGAGCCATCCTCCAGACGAACAATAGCTATAGCTACCTGTTCTGTCGTTAAAAATAATTGCACATCAGAAGTTCTCCATTTATTCCGTGTAACTTCACCAGGGATTCTAGCAGACGATTTTTAGTTGTATCATGTAAGTAGTATTGCATACTAATGAACTGGCAGACAATGTCAGCAGTAATCTCAAGCATTTAGCACATGATGCAATTATCCGTAATGATAGACCAAATGAAACAAGCTGCACAAATATCAATCAGATTTTTGCAACGTTACAAGTTGGAGCAGAGGTTGGTTACATGATTTTAATGTTCAGAAAAGTAAACCTGAGCATTTTGACAAACGCAAAAGCGTAATAACCAGTGACTACAACACGAAATGCGTCACAACTGGCCTCGGTCGACTCTTATAAAAATATCTAAATGCAGCAATTTGTGGGAATAAAAAATGGAATGATCACACATGCTCAGTCGTAGGTTAAGCTAATGGTGTACTTTTCAGTGGAAGTATACTAAAAAAATACAGTCTACAAAGGGGGTCGCTTAAAACTCTCGTGCAACCCAGCCTGTAGTATTGCTACACTATATGAGATCTACACCATGTAAGACCAGTAGGAAATATAGAATGTCTACAAAGGAGGGCTGCATGGATGGTCACAGAGTTGTTGATCAACGAGAGAGCACCGCGGAAATGCTGGAAAACCTGACCTGACAGACGTTTGAAGATACCCTATCTGCAAATTTTCAGTATTGAGTGAGGAATCGAGAACCGTGTAGAAGATTACACGATGTACAAAAGAATTTGAGCTGACAGCATTCCAATGCTCCGTACACGAATGGAACAGGAAGAAAGCCTACTATACGCCACAATGAAATACATCCTCTGCCTTTAGTTTACAGTGATTTATAAATTTGTGGATGTAGATGTTAAAAAAATCGGGACAAATGTGCAAAAGCAAAATGGCAGGCACATATGAACACACGTCGTACGTGACAAATATACTGCATTTCAATTGGGAGTAGTCATAAAAACTGATAGTGTGTATGTTTAGTCCGAGATAAAGGGACGGAGATTTATATTGTCGCGAACAACATAGATACAATTAAATGACAATTGTATCAAAACACAAACGGTCTCCAGCAAGTCAGTCAGCAAGAGTCCATTAGGAACGAAGGACTAGCAAGTTTTAAGAAGTCGACACTGTCCACTTGCAATGGCGGTCCAGCAATTTTTGGCTACCGTTGCAGAAAGAGAAATATAGCTGGAATTTATAACAAAATCTATATACGTGACCTTTCAAACGATAACGACAGCCATAACAGTGACAGTTAACTAATAAGAGAAGAGGATGAGAGACACTGAGGGGCAGATTCGTCCGCAACAGTGCCGCTTTCTCATATGGAATTTCAGGAAAAATGTCTCCTGATGACTCAAGTGAGGATGAGATGTTGACTGATGGCGTCGCTCCACTGTGGAACTTACAATGACGATCCAAAAAATGGTGACTACTGGCTTCTGAGAGATCACTGTCTCGTTGCGTTGCAGGCACGTGACGCGGTAAAGCCGCCGACACACGGAACGAGATAGCTAACGTTGACGTGGCGCTCTACGAGTTTTGTGACGTCACTTGTTGATATTTCACGTTGATGAGCCATTTCGTCACTTAAAAGACAAATTGAGTTCTGCAATATTTCGGCAAGGTGAACCAATAGGAAGCAAGAACGGCCCGCAAGTCACAAGCAGAAAGCAAGACGCCATACTCTACTTGTCGTGTTCAGTAGAAACCGATATTCGGTGGGTCTTACGTTACACCTTACACCCTAAGAATATATGGTATTTCTAAGTACCAGCACATTGAATGTCTCGAGAAAGAATCCTCATTGGTACGATATGCTATGATAAAATTGCAGGAAACGTGGTATTGATGGTTAAAGAATTTTCGCATTTAATTTTTTTTCGCGTTGTAACTCGCATGTTGTGAAAGTAAGCCGTTTTAAGACAACGGCAAAATTGAAGATTAATGAAAAGCACATCGTTATTGGAAGATTTTGTTATAATTAAATGTCAGTTAATGCCATTTAATAATGAAAGCCTTTAACCGTAACACGAAATACAAGGTCACTCATTTCCGATTTTCAGGGTAGCGTTGTCAGCAGAGGCGCCATGTTATAGAACAGAGGGTAAACTTGTGGGAGATTCGGGTTTTCTAAAAGATTGTGGGATTTTATTATGAAATTAACAGAAATAATTTTTTAATATTTGATGTTAAATGGTTCGAATGGATCTGAGCACTATGGGACTGAGGTCGTCAGTCCCCTAGAACTTAGAACTACTTAAACCTAACTAACCTAAGGACATCACACACGTCCATGCCCGAGGCAGGATTCGAACCTGCGACCGTGGTGGTCGCGCGATTCCAGACTGAAACGCCTAGATCGCTCGGCCACAACGGCCGGCATTTGATGTTATGTCAATACAAGTGTGCTCTCTGTCAGGAGGAAGTTTGGTCGATATGGTGAACTTTTATAAGCTGATGTCCTTACTGATTGGACATGTATCTTTCCTCTCAGCTTCAATAAACATTAAAGGGCGTTGAAGTTCAAAAATGGTGCAAATGGCTCTGAGCACTGTAGGACTTAACATCTGAGGTCATCCATTTTAAAATATTAACTTTGTACCTATATTTTTGTAATTAATATAGCTGTGATAAGGTACTTTCTCACAATTAATTTGACTGAAACAGAATTACGATATCTTAAAGGGTGCCGAAAATATTTGAGGTAAACTGTTTAGCCGAATCATCTTGTGTAATGGTATTTAGTCGTAATCTAGCTACAATAAAGAAATTCAATACTCGACAGTTGATTTATAGACTCACAGTTTTGGTTATTTTCACAAATACGATTTTTATTATTCATCCCGCATTACCTAACAAGACAACAGGCCTAGACTGTTATTGCAATAAATAAATAGATGTACAACATGAGGTATTATCAATTCTGCTCCTTCTGAAGCGTTGGATTAACATTTTAATACCCCCAACTAGCTGTTATTAACCTAATTTTTTGCTTCACGGTACGGAAATAAACAGGATGCAATCGAATAAGGAAAAAATGGAAATTCTCGCCCTAAAACCGGTTCATGAAATTTTATAAGGAAGTGTTCGTGAGCTATTAATCATTCATCTGAGAATCCGCCATCACAGAATTTGTAACATTCCCGCTGCTCTTCTTAGAAATGCTCGCCAATAAAACTGATGCAGTCGTATACTGTAATGAAGGCTGGTTCCTGCTTGCACTTGAGGCGTCACTCGTTTTTACCCCCATGTTTTGTATGACATGGCTGACTGGTCTCATTAACCATGTCCGGTTCGTGCAAGAAAAGACATTCACTGGCTTGTGTGTGTAACAATTTATAATCTTTCCGCCTGTTCATTTCTGAGCAGCAAATTTTAAACTTCAGAACGTACGCAGCGCAACTTCATTAACCTTCATCAGCGATATTGCTCATGGCTCGCTTCTTACCTTGTTATGTCGTTGCACATAGCAGCTTATTGCCGGAGGGTGCAGTTGTTCATGTTCCGATATCTGATGTCTGAAATGGTAAGTGGAACGAGCATAGGGTTTCTGTGCCTTTTGCGCCAGAGGTCTTAACTTAGAATTTTAAAATTAATATAAAATACTATGTTAAATTTAAATCCTGAATTTAATTAATATACAAATGTAGATGTTATCATCGTTCGATTCTTTATGCAGTTTTCATCTTTTCGTAATCCAAACACAAACTTGCAGCATTTACAGTGAAAGGTACTAAAATACACACAAATCGTTAATGGAATCAAAGTTAGTCCAAAGTCAATGGTAGTTGTATGGCGTTAGCATAAACCATTCTCTTGCTCTGCAGTCAAATGGTGTATGAGAACTGAAATAAACGTTACTCCATTCTTTCAACCACTCGGTATCATATTATTCTATCAAGAGAAGCCACTGCCGATACGCGTCTCCTTCTTTATATTTTAGGTGACGGTAGATAAACCGGAGAGAAACACCAAAAACGAGCTCGGGCATTTCAGAATATTAAGAGATCTACGAATCATATTTTCTATAATTTACAAAAAATGAGTATTCGCGGCGAAGTTAGCAACAAAACTCAACAGTGGTGATTCTTTTCTGACTCCGCACAGCAAGAAAACGAAGGTTTTAATACAGATGCTTTTGAACGAATAAATCAACTGAACACTTTGTACATTTTTAATAGTTTGATAGCTGGCACCTAAAGGAACACGGGCACATTTAGTAATAAATGGGTGTCTATGCTAAAATGCAATGCTGCGTGTATTGACGCTCACCGAGAGGCTCTTGGTCTGCCCTCTACCGGCAAGTGCGGAAAGCTATCATCGCCAGGGACGCTCGTGGCAGCATCTAGCGGAGGGCTCTTGAAGCTTCAAGAGATCTCCAATGCAAAGTAATTACGTCACATTACATTGTACGAGATTTAATTTAGTCCGTTCTCAGTACTTTTCATGGCGGCTTAATGAGCAGCTAATTGTCATCCAGACAAATTATCGTCTTCCCTGTCATTAATCTTCTTTCTCTTTTCGAGGGCGGTCCTGTTCTGATGATATCGTCTATCTTCCATGCGAATTTCTGAAAAGAATATTCGAGGTCTTGTTAATGGCTGAAGCGTACTCTTTAACTCAAAAGAAACCGGCAAAAAAAGTCAAGTACCTCCCTCCAGCATTCGAAATACGGTAGAAAGTTTCATGTTACAAACTCTAATATTTCATTATGTCGATCGGCAAAATTGTTCCTCTCAATATTATTTTAAACATGCCTCCCAGCCCTCACTCAGCACATTTTGTTGAAAACTCTTAGTTAGATGTAACAGAAACGCTGCAAAAATTATTTAGTAACGCTTCTACGAAATTATTTTTGTAATTATTATGTGTAGACAAGGAAAATGGTTGAAAATGTGCTCTTATGCTTTCTATAGTCTTTAACACTACAGAATAACCCAAAAGGTTTGCTAGAATGAATGGCGAGGTGTAAAAGTCTTCAAAGCACTAAATTATACTTGGAAGAGCCTCGGAGGAATAGCGTACACATACACCATATTGTGCGGTTCTGTATCACTTATTTCTCGTACCTAACGGCATCGCATAATTACCACATATTTGTACAGCTTCTGCAAGAAACCGAGGCATTTACGTAATTCTTCTGTACCAAACAGAATATCGACCAAATGTGCTATCTTTTCGCTCGTAAAGTATTTGCAGTTTTTTTTTCTGTCGTCAAACGTAAGCAGTAGTAAGGGTACGACTTAATAACATTTTAGAATTTCTTGTATTGTTATAATTCCATTAGACTTTTTTATGTGCAAATTCATTTTTACTTCGTAGAATGAGTTTCTGTCAGCACAGTAGCTGCAGTATGTTGTTTCATTACTTTTGCATTTCTTACTCTACCCAAAAGTGACATGCCGGGTTTCACATTCTAGTTGTTTGGATCAAACTCTTGGGGTTATTAGATGGAAACCGATCTCATTATGCACTGAGGCAGATCGCTGCAAAACGGCGGAGTTGTCGGTTCTTTCGGTACTTTAGCGTTTTAAGTATCTGATAAGACAGCACATCCAGCAAGATTTTAATCAGCTTGACACTGACCGTGGAGGCCTACATGTTTATCTTAAGAAACTGATATTTTTGCAAATTAGTCAAGGTTAGCAATCTTGCCCCCTCGTGCCACCGTTAAGTTTTTTTTTTTAGAAAATTGTCAATTACCAGCTTTAATAGGCTCTGAAGCGCATCGAGTAAATACGACCAGTTCGCAAATATTTCAGTATTATAATTGATAATTGTGAAGTTAAAGGTAATTATAACAGTGGAAGTCCTAATTTAGACGCTATAGTTAAAGCGAATGAGATTCACGCGCAGTAAATAGATGGAAGCTGCTCAGATTCTTCTACTAAATTTGATCAACGTACGCGGCAAGACATCACCGCAGTTATGCAGTATTAAAGTACTCATTCATGCGCTAAAACGGTTTCTTCCAATCTAAACGGGCTATTTATTCTACCCCTCCATAAATGTATAGATCGAAACAGTTATATTCCGCATTGAGAGCTACGTAGCGGTTATATCCAGATTCTGTACGTAAAATTCTCCCTAAATCTCACAAGCAAAAAGCGTATTGTCTTTAAATTTTTACTCATAAAGAAATAAAACAGTAATAAGAATAGGGAAAATGAATCCTTGCTACTAACAAAGCTATGAGTCGTCTGTTTTGTCAACTTATTACTGAAGTAGGTACAAGTTTATGTGGGATGCTTAGTAAGTCCACTGTTAAAGGGAAACTAACAAAATAAATCGTAAAAATAAATAAAAATTAAAGAAAACTTTTATAAAGCAATTTTAAGTGACGCCTTTTTATAATTCATAATACATTTAAAGTGTTTCTTTACTATTTTTGGTGAATAGGCCATAACACGAATGAAAGGAACAGAGACTCAGGTGTTCCCGTTATTTGTTTTAATTTTATGACATTGTGCGCTTTTTACATGCATATTTACTGTGTGTAGGATTGACGGAGAGAGCTAGATTTTGAGAACTTCACTCCCGAAACATTAGTGGTTGTGTGCAAAATTAATTATAAAGAATAAATTTAATGATTAAAGAAAAGGACTAAAAAAAGGTTGTGCAGGGACGTGAGAGATAAGGTAATATTATGTAATCCGAAAACAGGTACTTTGCACCAGATTTAATTTTTTTTAACTTGTCCAGGCCTCGGTAACCATATTACAAAGCCATACTGAGAATGACATTATCGAAAGAATAAATAAAATTAAAGCAAGGCAGCAGTGTGATTGGAAATATTGCCATTCCAGTTCGGCTGTCTCAGGAAATTTATAACTCTTGGTAACAGTATGTGTAATGCTTTCAGTCGAAAAGTTCTTGGAATAAAGAAACAGTCGATACCCTTGATGCTTTTTTCTCGTACTTCACTCTTCATCTCTGTTTACGAGAAAACGAGATGTTTATTGTCAAACTGGATCACTATTAGGGGTAGTTTTTGTAGTCTACAGGCCATCATAGAAAAATTTCATTGAAAAATTGTCGATCACATTTGTTCTCGTTCGCAGAACGCCGTATTTTATTAAATATGTGCAAATTGTGCTTTGAATGGCAAATCAATTTGGACTGGTGAGACTGAGGAAAGAAAAGTCGTACCGTTTCCAGCAGGTAAACAAGATTGCGCCAGTAAACTAGGAAAAACAAGTGCAACATGTATATTAATTTTTTATTGTATTTATTTTGAACTCAGAAGAAATATCTCAGTACGCCAAGATCGCTAGTGAAGCATTTATTTCGACAACCGGTTTCGGTAAGGCTACGCTACCATCTTCTTCGAATCTCAGGCTCTGGGAATTCACATAAGCCCCTCCACCTGTGCTCTGTATCGTGTCACATCAGGAATATGCATGTGAAGATAGTGAAGATCACTGGAATCGTATATATTCTTTATTATAAATTTGACGTGCCGATATCCAGTGGTCTTCGTGAACTTCACATGTGATACGATACATAGCACAAGTGGAGGAGATTAAGTGAATTTGTAGAATTTAAGATCCGAATATTCTAACGTAGCCTTACCAAAAACGGTAACCGAAATAAATGCTTTACTAGTTATCCTGGCTTTTTGAAGTTTTTCTTCTGAGTTTAATTAAACTGCAGATCGCCCCATTCTGGCACACTGTCAGGAATATACAGTATTTATTTTGAGCTGATAAGTGCCATTCTTAAATGAAGTGTATTATGAATTGTGAATAGAGTGGATTAAAATCATTGGAATGTGGTTCAGCGCAATGGAAATGTAAAATTATAATAATTATGACAAACATATATGTCAATAAACAAAGTACAAAATGACGTTATGCATAATACTTCCACTTCGTTAATGACTTTTGTTGTTGAGCAAAGAATCGCTTTCTGATTATATTAATCGAAGAGAAGAAAATGTAAATGTTATGAATAGGCTTAATGGTATACATTTTCATTAATAACGAGTCCTTAGAGGACATGTAATGAGCCAAGGGTGAGTTCCCGTCGCGATTGTGCGTCAGTTGCTTATATTGTAATGTACAGTTTTGACCAGAATTGAGGTGCTGCTACGTTTGAACATAGAAACCAATCTACAGGAACTACATTTTTTGTGTGGTAAGAACTTCATATTAGATAGCGAGTCTTTTGAAACATCACTGGCCGGAGTGGCCGAGCGGTTCTAGGAGCTACAGTCTGGAACCGCGTGACCGCTACGGTCGCAGGTTCGAATCCTGCCTCGGGCATGGATGTGTGTGATGTCCTTAGGTTGGTTAGGTTTAAGTAGTTCTAAGTTCTAGGGGACTGATGACCTCAGCAGTAAGTCCCATAGCGCTCAGAGCCATTTGAATTTTTTTTGAAACATCGTCGCCCGATAAAATGTTGACTTTCCGATCCTCAACCCTGTGATCGTCTTGTACAATCCATAGTGTATGTCTTGTCTGCAAAGTTCTTATTCATATCAATCTTATAAGTGGTCCTACGAGATGTTGTAAGGCCCTTGAATCCTTTGAAAAAATTATAAAAAATAACGCATACAGCTGTGATGATACATTCCCAGCTGTTTACAATTTTTCCCCATATAACCCGACAGATATTTCCTACCTTAATGATGTAGAGCAACAAGACTTAACGAGAGGTTTCAAATTTCTTCGTTGTGTAATGGGGTGAAGATGAGATTTTGAATGATATATAGCGTCCACTTAGTGTTTCAGTCGCAGTAAAATTCTCATACGTCTTCAATAATTTCTGTGCATCGAAACAAAATTGCTGTCTGTTAGTTTCTACAAAATAACTGTGATTTCCTATCATCTACGTAATATAAATGAAGGCAACGAACTCACAAAGTTTATTGGAGAGTAGCTGTCTCCCAACAAAACTCAGACCATTAAAACGTAGTTACAGCTTTCTAATCACTAATGAAATTTACTCTCAAGTGCCTAGTTTGCCTATTACGGTAGTTGTATTGCATTGTACCTGCATGATTACGTTCCGTCACAACGAAGATTTCTTTTTAAAATCTGTAGTTTCGAAGTAAACTATTACGTATTTCTACTTTCACCAAGTTCCCATACTGACAAATTTCAGTATTTAATTCCTGTGGTAAGGCTTCATACTTTCAACATGTTAAGTAATGACGCTGTTTCTGAAACTTAGCCTTGCAGTAGGAACGGTTGTTAACTTGTGTACAAGTGAAATAATAAATGAATGAACATATCGGCCGCCACAGTGATTTGGTTGCACCAGCAGTACTCGAACAAGGTATTAGGATGTTCTACAAAACCAGAAAACGAGAATGTGACAGTTGCAGTCTTTGTATGTGTTCACTGAATAGCAGTCTAAAGAAAGAAGTGATTTCATACGTCTGCCTCAGGACTGATATGTAGGTTGCGGTAAACAAGCGTTAAAATAGTGAGACATATGAAGAAAAACTGGTAGCTGCGGTTTCGGTTCTTCAAAGCCCTGCAAAACCGAAGGAACTATTTTCTTCGGTGATTATACGACAAACCAACTGACACAACCTGTTACTAGTAGGCTCAAAACTAATGATTTATATTCCCTTCATTACTCTTCGTCATAGGTAATTTGTAGTAGAGTTAGCTCACGGTTGCAGATGTTTTGAAAATGTAAAGTGGCACAGTAGTGCTCTTAAGCATTTATCTGTTATGCACACGTAGCTGAATACTCCAGATATGTAACAACCGATCTATATCATACACAGCTTATTCACAAATACCTAATAAGTAGCCATGCAAATTTGCTTTTGTCAGAAAGCGTGTAAGACTGGAGCTTTCATGCTATAGCTTCTAGTTGGCACATTCTGTATTGCTACACCTGCCATAATAGCAGAATTAAAACTATCATTTGCCTTTGCTTGCTTCTATTTGAGAAGGGTTACGGTATTCTTTCTCTTTTCTCCTTTGAACGGTCTGAATTTCAGAGCTACTCGCGCTTGTTGTACATCCACTGAAAGTATCCACCCACACTTTTTTATATTCCCTATATCTTACTTGTAGAAGGAAACCTATTCTGAACAACTTGTCGGTTATTCTTGGTCAATCTATATATTTCAAACAAATGTTCTCAGTTATGATTCCATACCCTATAAATGTTACAATGTTCCGCGAAGAATTGTACAGTTATTTAAAATGCCTGTTCACGAACACGAGTGAAAACGAGTGTTGTTGTCCATTTATAAGAAAAAAATGGTTCAAATGGCTCTGAGCACTATGGGACTCAACTGCTGTGGTCATACGTCCCCTAGAACTTAGAACTACTTAAACCTAACTAACCTAAGGACATCACACACATCCATGCCCGAGGCAGGATTCGAACCTGCGACCGTAGCGCCATTTATAAGATTTTGAGAGTTCTGCTCCTTCGTACGAAACAAAAATGCGATTGGTTATGTGTAATCGTGACTACACTAATTTTGATTTTTTTTGTTACACAATACCATTTGCTGCTGTCACTTACGTGTTCGTTCACTTACTTCAGGCATGACTCATTTCCGGAATTAATTCCCATTGTCAAGTGCGTTTTTTTTTTTTTTTTTTTTTTTGCATTCTGAGATTTGTTTGTCATTTTGTGCGAATGAGTACTGAAAATACTGAAGAAAACTGTAAGTGATATATAATATTTGTAAGTTTCTGCATAAGAGGGTAACGAGATATCCAAGGGCACCACAATAATGCAACAACTCAAACATCACAAACATCACGCAAAAAATGTCTTAAGACAAGAACAAAGCACTCGATAATGGGTACTATTTCCCGAAACGCGTCGTACACAGAATAAATAAAAGAAAATAGTGACTGGAAGCAGAAACAAACAAAACCATTGTTTTTACAGCCGCAGTCTCTCACCGACCATTTCTGATGGATGAAATAAAAAATTATAATTATGCTACTTTTGATTGTCGTATATGGAGCTCTTTTACAATTATGATTGTCGTAACTTGGAATGTCATATGACATACATTTGTGACAGACAACTTGAAAACGATTCAGTAGTCCAAACAGTGTGACACAGAATAGAAGTTATTATCAATAATTCCATAATATTGGTGGAAAAATGTTTTAAATTCAAAATATACCATTCAGCTTTCGATTTGAAACGAATATCTGTTATTTATCTCTTCATAATTCGCAGTTCTTGCTCGTAATAGTGACAATACAGTGGAGGTGAATTTGTTTCGATGAAAATTTTCGCAATCAACAAACAATATTCGTCTTGTCTGATTTTTTTACCTCAGTTATGTTCCTCTTCTGGATTTTAGGATGCGTGACTGTGTTGTGACAAATCTTTGTATGTTACGCTTCTCTACCTTTTACCCTTTGACAAAAATTAAATAGCAGGAAAGTGGAGGTACAATTGCAGTTATTTGGAAAAGAGATGTGTGATGTTACTTCCCCCTTCTACCGCGTTGAAGGAGAATAAATATTAATGAGGGCTCCAGAAGACGCATGCGCCCTTTCCCTGCGGGCGGTCACTGTTATTCAGTAACCGGTCTTACAGTTCCATGAATCAGAACACAAGTGTGTACGACTGGATATCTAAAACAGGAGGACAACAAGTCGATAGCCTCCAAATTGTTCTGTTACGATTACACAGTTCAGTCGCGTTCGTTTGTGTATGTGTGTCTTAATTTTACGATCTTCATTCTGATTTGCTACGCTGCGCGTAACACTCTCTGTGTGTGGAGGCGTTCATAGCCATGCCTCGACAGAACTCGATTCATCGATTTCCTTTTATGATCTTTCGCCCGCATGTCAGAAAGATCGTCTAACATACGTCGGCTGAAGAACGCAAGAAAGAGGCCAACAGACAAGTTGTCAACAAGTGGCCACGAAAGCCTTAACAATTTTCACGATTCATTCTTTTTCGTAGATGTCCGATCGCCTGGTTGACTTACTGATTCATCAGTTGTGGCAGGTCTTCAGGTTGTTTACTCAGATATATTTTTATTGGGAGTTTTAGGAATAAACTAGGATACCTGAGCAAATGGCGGTATTCATAACGTAAGCTGCAACTTATATTGTCTTTTAGGTTGGAAATATTTTTGTTAATAATGCGCTGTTTTCAGCCAAAATATTTTATTTTTCTGTTTTAGTCCAATTGTTTTTGGAACTACAGCTCCATTTTCAAGGACTTGTTGCGTCTTTAAATCTGCTTCAGTTTACCAGTTGCTATATTTTTTTACATCATGAGTTTGTTATTAGGTCTTGAGATACACGTGACGCCTAAAATCGCCAATTTAATCCTTTAAAATGGAGTTGTAGCTCCAGACGTGTTGGACTACAACACGAAAAAAATTATGTGTTACAAACAAGTCAAAGTCGCGGACAACGCTTTGATGAAATATCTGTTAATAACTCCAGTCTTTTGGCATGTTAGAAACTTCAGCAAATGATGCAATTATTTTAATGTCCTGTCGAGGCCTTTTCTGGAGAAGCGACGAAGAGGAAAAGGTGAGAGACTGTCAAGAAATTCTTTGTCATCTTTGATGCGTCCATCGATAGTAACGGTCTGCGCTTCATTTTGCTCAACATTTGTATTCATTTTATTTCTTAAAATTTGTATGCTGTTTTATGTTGATTTCCTTGTTACCACTGCAAATAAATCGCTGAGATCTCTAATTTTGTGCAGATGGATGCGGGACTTAAATATATAAAAGAATGGAAAAGTTCATTCAATCATTTCATTAACAAAATTTGGCGGGACATGGTTAACATACTGACACCTCACCCGTCAAACATGTTGATTACCGTGTATCTGCTACTGAGCGTCACCTCTTCAAGTCTGTGACGATACTAATAGGCAGTGGCTTATTATTGAATTTTCTTAATACGTATGTCTGTAACAGGCTGATTTATAACGTACATAAAAAAATAACGAGAGAAATGAATCAGTGGGCCGATATCGCGGTCGACCGACCTCTAGCAGCCTTTGTTCCATTGGGATATTAAAGTGCTAAGGATGACAATCGCGTGATGCTGAGAGCTTTTGCGCTGATACAGATACTCCTATTGTTCCTTAATAATGAAGCCTATCAGGTTTTGGACAGGGGTTCTTAAAACTACCCAGCACATTCATCCACATTATCCATTACTATTCGAATATCCCTTGTCGGTGGAATTCATTTACTGTCCATAATGCACATGTCAATAAAATATTTTCTACTCTATAAGACAGACAAAGTGAGATGACACAGTGACCAAAAACTGCACTTCCAATCTCTAAGAAAGGGGTTCGAACCTCAGTACTTAGAGTTTAGGGTTTCCGTGGTTTGCATAGGCCGATTAACACGAAAGCCAGGATGGTTCCTGTGAAGTGAGCATGGCCGTTTTCAATCTCCGTCCTCTTCGAGACTAACGGCATCGTTTTCGACAGGACGTAAACACCTAAACTTCTTCCTTTTCTCTCCAACAAATGACTCGATTTTAAAAATATGACTGTCTAAACCAGCTGAAGCTATTTGGTATATGCATAAAATTCCCATTACTGATGTGCTACAGGGCAAAGTGTATCCAAACGTTGCCCAAATGGCTGCTTCGTTAGAACGCAGTGCATCTTGATCTACGTACTTTATATAATTTCTTTAATAACATGTCCGCTGTTGTTGAATTCTTGTTCATCGTAGGCGCGCCAGTATTTGATGGGGCAATGGTGGTGCTTTGTAACGCCCATGTGAAAACCAAACACAGCTATTTCACACAGTTTGTCTAGTGTCATTTTGTTGTTATATGTACATTTGCTCGAAAATAAGAATTTTTGCATCCAAGATTGCATGTTTTATCATCAATGACCGGTTTCGGCAGGTCCAGCTGTCATCTTCAGCTTTTCTGGAAATAATATTACTGTGCATACTATTTCCAGAAAATCCGAAGATGACAGCTATATCTGTTGAAAATGGTTAGTGAGGAAATAAAAATATCCGAACACGCGATCTCGACTGCAAAGATTCTTATTTATCAATGAAGATCAGATTGCACACACCATCATGTGCAGCTTGTACTTACATTTGTTTTTAAGCAAATTTTTTTGACCACTGCATTTCAAAAGCATAATGCTAAATGCAAGTAATTTCTACTCAAAGAGCTTCCTTTGCTTTTGGATTCTTCAGCTGCTGATCTTAATATCTACGCATGCCAGATACTACTATCGAAATATCTCATTGGTTTTAAGGAATCTGGAAAAGACAGTTGTCAGTCGCACAGATACAGAAAATTAATTTAGTAACTGAAAAAAAAGAACAGGTACATTCGTTTCAGTTATTTATCTCCCATAAAGTTGTGAGCGTTGTTAAACTTACAAGAGAGCGTTTCGTACGAGAATATGCTCTGTTACTGAAGATTTTCTGAAAGTTATTTCCAGCCAAGAAAACTAGATTACTTATGCGTATGTGAGTAGACATCCGTCTTTCCAGAGCTGGGATGGTAGAACAGCAGAGAGAAAGCCGCGGAGAGAAGGGGGGTGGGTGAGAGGAGAGAGAGGGGGGAGAAAGAGGTGGAAGGAGAGAATGTGCAGGGGACAGCAGAATGTCGCTTAGAGGGTCATTAACTCAAGGTTAATTCAAGCCCTGAACTTAAGTAGAGCAGAGCTCGGTGGTTTGCCTTCTCTTTAAATTGGCGGCGTTTTGAAAGTGAATGGCGTATGAATGTCATTTCTTCGCTGATTAATTATTACGAGATTTCTGTGCCTTCTTTTCCTTTTTTCGTATGGTAACAGAAACCCGTCGAGAAGATACGAAAAGGTGCCGGAAAAAAGGCTTTTTTGGGATTAGCAGTTATTAGGTGTATTGATTCTCACGGCATTAAAAAAATTTGTTTTGTGGATTTACGTTTATTTACTGTGCAATATTTTTTGGTGTTTCTTTTCTGATGGAAAATAACTTGCTCAAAAAATTTGCCTTATTTTATTCTTGTTTTCCATATTTCCCTGGAAGGTTTGTGTACTTCTCTGATTTTCCCATTATCGTATGAGTGTGTCGAAATATCCAGGCAAGGAAACTTCCCAAGATTTCAGCTGTATGTATCTTGGTCGCTGGAATAAGGCAGGTAACAGTTATCGTATTTTAGTTATTATTTGTTTCCCCGTCTTAACTTACTACAATTTAATGAAAGAGAGTTTTGTATCGGACACGTTTCGCTTTTATTTGTAAAGCATCTTCTGTGGTAAGTCTACAAACTGGACACATATGTTTGTACATTTTTTGTTGTTTTATATAAAAAACAGCATTTTTGTTTATAAAGTTGGTGTGCACTTACCTCTTGTCTGCATAGTCTTAAAACTACTGCTTCTTCCCTCTTTGTCGGCACTGGTTGATGTCGAAAGACTTTTGGAAGTCGAACTGGAATTATGTGTGTTCTTACTCAGCACTTAACTGCAGTGTTTATGTCTGTTCGTTTGTTTTTGTACTCGCTGTGAGCATAGCCAACTTGTGAAGCTATATGCTCTTTTTAATTTACAATTAGTGTGTGTGTTGGGGGGGGGGGGGAGATGAGGAGGGAGATGGATTATATATATATATATATATATATATATATACACGTGGGTGTGTGTGACTTTTCATTAATTTACATTCACCGCCTACCCTCCCCCAGTTACTAATCTCTCTCTCTCTCTCTCTCTCTCTCTCTCTCTCTCTCTCTCTTTCTCCATCCACCCCTCACCCCCATACACACACACACGTTATACTTAAAAAAAAAAGTATATTTTCACAGCTTGGAAATGCTCACAACCTACATAAAAACAAACGAACAGACATAACAGCGTAATAATGTGCTGAGTGAGAACACGCGTAATTTCATTTTGATCTCCAAGAATGAGGTGAAGTGTAAATAATGCAAATGCAGCGTAAGAGAAAGTGCAGCGGCAAAATCTGCCAAATGTGTATATAAAACTTAAGTCTTCCGACATCAACCTCTGCTGACACAGAGGGAAGAAGCAGTGGTTTGGAGAATATGTAAACAAGAGGAAGAAACAACGAAAGTAAACTGCACAGCAACTTTATAGACAAAAAGATGTTATTAATCTAAAACAACAGAAAATGTGTAAAGATACGTATCGAATTTGCAGAATAATCACAGAAGACGACTTTGTTAGTAAAAGCGAAATGCATGTGGTGCAAAAACTCTCTTTAATTAAATTGCAGTAAGCGTAAGACGGAGAAACCATTGATAACCGTTTTCAACAGGTCCTGCGGAAGATGGGCCTGCAAACAAGTATGTTATTGTATTTTAGGCTTCAGCTAGCTGCTTGGATGGGACAGTTTAGGCAAATGTTTGTCGATATTTAACTTTGGTTACAATAGGCCACGTCAAGTTTGACGTACGTCTTGAATGGATGTGCGGTAGAGGACACAACTTCGTTACCTGCCGTTGCCGTAGATAAGCCACTGACGAGTGGCAAATTATAACATTTGAAAAAGAGAATTTATTTATTTATTTTTTGGGCCTTCCAAAGTAAGTCGGTTTCCTTATGTCAGGTTTACATTCTTGACAGCGTGGAAGTATGAGAAAGGGAGAAGGGATGGATATGGTAGTCTAACTGCCGCTATTTATGCGACGTGGACAGTTTGCAATCAGAAAACTATTCTTGCCAGTTGAAACATAGAGTCAGTAAACCTTCGATCGACAACAACAGAGATCCTGAAGGATGTGTTAAATAACATGATGAAGAGTAACGCCGCTTCAGCAGAAGTTCGCCTGCTGCCGCACGCTGTTGAGTTCGTGAATGGTGTAAAGTAAATAATTCAACTAGCGTCTCGCTTTGATAGCCTCGTAATTGATTCGGCACTCGGCGTGCAATTATAACAATGTAGATAGGCTAGAGACGTGCATTAGCAGAATTGGCTGGAGTATGCGCGGCAGGACCGCCATGTTTCCGTTATAGTGCTGAGTCGTGTTATTATTAAACTGATGATGCTTGTCCAATATGGACTAAACCGTTCATCAAAATTCATGAACCTACGGCTGCAGCGTCTCGCAATTGTGTTGGTTCTGAGTGAGGCGTCATTTTGCTTAGATTACGGATAATTCAGATCTGTTCACGGTGAAGAGGTGATAATGAAGTCGTTGAAAACGCCATTGGCGAACTACTTTATCGGGCCATGAGTTTAGCGTTCAGTTGTTACGTGCATGATATCTGCATAAAGGTGGCGCTTTACACCATACATGTAGTTGCGGTAACTTGTTACTCGCTGTCATAATAGGGGAATAAAAGCGGCCCTGGAGCGAAAACACCTTAGACTTATTCGCTCAGTACCCAACGTCACACTATAGAGGAACTACGCTACGTCCGTTCGGTTGTTTTTTCTTTCCTTCCATGTCTCTACCGATGTCTCTATAGCCCTTCTTGTGGCGTAGCTTAAGGCAGTGGACTGGGGTTCAAATCCCAGTGCGGAAACCGAGATTTAAGTTTTCCGTTGCTTCCCTAAATCGCTCATGTTGTATGCCAGGACAGCTCGTCTGCAAAGGACCAGGCCGAGTTGCTTCTCTATCGATAATCCGAGCTTGTGAACCGTCCCTAATGACTTCGTCGAAGACGGGGCTTCAGACCTTAAATCTCTTAATCTTCCTTCCTACTCCATCGTCCTCTCAACCCCCCCCCCCCCCCTCTTCTTTCTCTCTTTATCTTCTACTCTCATTCTTATTTCTTCATTTTTTTCACAGAAGTTGACATGTTTAGCTTCTCCTCTGTAAAAAAATTCAGTAAGGACAACTTGGTAAAATAATTGTATGGCATTATTGGCCTGTAGACCTCGTCTAGGGTAGTTCGCCTACCTGTTGCAATTTTTCTATCTGACGCCAATTCGGCCTCGTTGATGAAGACGAGATGAAATTATAGGGACAACACAACATCTAGTCCCTGAGAGAAGAAAATGTCTCACTCGACCACGAATCGAATTAGGGAGCCCAGGAAGTAGAGGCAACGATGTTTGCCCCTTTTTTACCTACTTTCTTTTGATCTGTTCGTACGTCTCTTTTTCGTCTGTGGCTCTGTGCGGATGTTGCACAATATGTTTCAAACTCAACCCATGATAACTACACTCAGTTTTTTATGGAGAGGGTGCCCAATTCTCTAACTGATCACTCTGAGCTCCACTAGATCACCAGATAGCTAACATTATACACCAAGTGGTTCTTCAGTTTTTTTTTTTTCATAAGAGGTCTGGAGTAAAAACTTTCAGTTAATTTTACCAGAGACTGATTCCAAGAAACCGAATTCTTTTTTTACAGTCAGGCAGGACCTCTTAGTCTGGGTGGCAAAACCTAAGAGAGGACTTCATTGTGGATGATCTAAATATTACGAAAGTGTCTTTAAGTAACACATACAGCACCGTCCCTATTATTTTATACTGCGAAATTCTACCCCCACTTTATCTAACCAATGCTGGACCAAAAAATAATCTTATACATTGTCATCACAATTTTCCTTTGCTGTCACAATAAAGCACTGATGGAAGGATCGGACATCCTTACACAGCAGTGCTATTTATGACTTATTTTTTGTTGCTGTGATAGCGTATTTTAATCAAATAAATATTGCAATTTTTATGGTATAAATGTGAAATTGACATGTACAGATAACATTATAATCGTCTTCTGGAAGTAAGGCTGAGATGTGACTTGAATGACAGTGTTTAAATATTCAACGATTTACGAAAGAAACCATAAAGAACGATTATCAAAGCGGATGAATGTGAAATATTATGTGCAAAACTACGGAACATTATACTGTGATTAAAATCGGTAAAAATATTTTGATCACACAAAAACGTGTGCTCGTCATTGTATTCCCTGTTTTGATTCTTTAGAGTGGCATGCTACGTTTTTAATATGCGTGCATCGTTCAGACGTTTAAAGAACTTCTAGCAAGAAGCAACTTACTTTCAACATTTTGTAATCATCTAGCCTTCATGGCAAGAGTAACCAAACCCACAACTGTTGTCATTCACCACGAAAGAGGAAATACGCACCAGCATTTGCAAGTGGTTCACCCAATAAAACAGATACATCGTGCCCAGTCTGCGCGCTCAAGGCGTTACTACCAGGCCTTGATGAGACTCGATGCTGCACGCCTTTTTCGTATACTACTAACGGTGGGGCAGGTGCTATAATAATACGTTTACATCTACTGTGATGGACCACGACATTCTCAGTTACGATAGTTTTCACCTTTTCTGGGTTTACACCTACGACGAGCCCCATCTTTCGCACAGTTCTCTGTTAATTACTTGGCAGTAGTAAAGAGTATTATTTGAAACTGAAGCCTAGTGAGAACTAACTGGAATCCCAGCCTATGTTCCCATATTAACGACTGCAGCTCACAGAGTAGCTTGTGGACCGTATTTCACGTGATCTCTATGAACATATATTCCACTACTTTGTCTTCATTATTGTTGGGTGTGTGTAGCTCCGTAGGTATCAAATTTAATTTTGAGCTTCTCCAGTCTGACACAGTGTTTATGGTCTCTTAGGCCGAGCGAGGTGGCGCTCAGTAAAAGGCTGGACGCCTCATGGAAGGACAGCGGTTCTGATACAAATACGCTTTCCACTGAGGTGTTTTTCTCTGATTTCTCTAAATCGCCTAGTTCTAATTATCCTGATTATCAGAGTGTCACTTACATAGCATGTTAAAAGTTGATGCATACTTCATATCACAGAGGGCATATTATTCATTGAGCTTCGTATGTCGTAAAAACCTGATGTTTACTCAAAAAATGCCAGCATAAATTTTCCAACTACGATATAAAACATAGAAATAATGTAGGGTGATTAGGTCTAAAAGTATCAAGCAGTCATGATGTAATCTGGAAATAATGGAAGACGCGATGCTCACGGCATGCTCGGAGAAAAACTTTCTATGCAGATCGATAAGAAAGTATTCAGATCTCCTAATGATTCAGCTGTCATCTTCACAGACCAAGAAAACAGCATAAACTTTTCTATTTACATTAGTCACTCCTTGGTGTATTGGCTTCTCCTTCCATTTCCTTGCAGTCATGTTCTGCTGTTTGGGGCTTAACTGATAAAGCCATCGACAGGAGATACGCGAGAGAGGTTCATTCTAGTATTCGTTTCACATAATTCATCGCGTTGATAGTTTACTGCCTTTGAGGTTCTACTGTACAAAGAAACCGTAAGTAGCTGAAGACGCTAGGAAAACAATATATTTGTATAACATCTCGATCACCAATACGTGTTGTCAGTGGCACTAACAATAACCACAAAAAGTTTGCAAACTTACGTAGTAAAATAGCAGAAATAGCTTGTCCCAATTATTAATAGTCGTGCGAAGATGCTTCTGTCAGTTATGTTTACGTATATAAAAAATTTTTAAGTTTCAGGTTAATAAATTCAACACATACACTCTTTCAGGCTACTCAGTGCTTCGAAACAGCAAACACTTTCTCTGTGGCGTTCCCTAATATTATGTTAGATTTTGTTACGGAAAACAACTACTTTGATTATACCACGTTAAATACGACAGGAATCTCCATAATTCTCCATCGTAATTCAGTTGAAATAATTAAACAGAATATGAGGAAACCAACTGACTAATGTTTCAAAATTTAGTAATTAACAGCCATGCTGATTCTTGGGAAGAGCTGCTGCGTGACACAAATGATCCTCAAGATTTCAGTGTTTCTCATTTCGCATAAGGCATTAAGAACACTTGAAGCGTGCGGCTGAAATTTCTATATATTTTATTCCTTGCGGAAAGTTGATGTCTGTCAAAATTTCAGCACTGTTGCAAAAGAAGTTTATAAAGAAACCACAACTGGAAATCCAGTACCTCAGTGATTTACTGAATACTCTGTGGTGTCCTGCCTGTGACTTTACTGCGGAACGTCTCGTCGTCTTTGTGGAATTAGTAAATTTCTTTTGCCTGATAAAGTAACTGACACGTTGTAATGGCACTTGAATTACGTAACCATTACGGCACCTCACCTCAACCTCTCGATACCTAAAATAGTTAACATATTTCTGTGACAACACTCAGATTTGATTTCATTAATGTAGAGGTACTTCGATACATCGATATGTATATATTGCAATGATATTATTCTTATGTGTATTCTTTCTTTTGTCACTTTGATCATTGACGCACTTGTAACTCTGATTTTTGGGCGCGTAAGCGATTATTAGAGAGTCAAGCTTTCGTCGTCGTGTTAAAAAGACGCAAATTGTAGTCAGTTTATGAAATGTGAACTTTAACAGTGGGGAAGATATTTTCAAGTATGTCTTATATTGTGAAGTGATGTTTTGGAACGAGTTAAAAATGGTTCAAATGGCTCTGAGCACTATGGGACTTAACTTCTGAGGTCATCAGTCCCCTAGAACTTAGAACTACTTAAACCTAACTAACCTAAGGACATCACAAACATCCATGCCCGAGGCAGGATTCGAACCTGCGACCGTAGTGGTCGCGCGGTTCCAGACTGTAGCGCCTCGAACAGCTCGGCCACCACGGCCGGCGGAACGAGTTACGTGATATTGCAACAAAAGTAATAAAAAAGAAGTGTAGCTTAAATTCGGAGTGCTAATTACTTTTTTACATCACCATTGTCCTAACTTGCAAAAGTTTAATCTTCAAGAATTGTTTATGGAACACATCTATAAAACTTTTGAATATCGCAGAATAACACCTAGGCCTCTTTGCATCCGAGCTTGGAATCATCACTACCTAGATTTTCGACGATTGAGCAATGAGTTCACAACGAGACTAGCGTGGGAAACTCGAAAAGATGAATGCCTAGTTTATCCATTATTTCAAGAAATGACTTTATTAGCTGTGCTCTAATGACACCTGCCACTTAATATAACTTTGTTGTTGCCCGAAAATGCAATATTTGGCAGCGTGAGCAACACTACAATCATAATTAATTTTTGACCTTTGTTGTGGTAGGGTTGTTAGAACGTGCAGATCAATATATATTTGAATACATGGTTTGGCAATCATAATGATACATGTTGTTGTTGTGGTCTTCAGTCCAGAGACTGGTTTGATGCAGCTCTCCATGCTACTCTATCCTGTGCAAGCTTCTTCATCTCCCAGTACGTACTGCAACCTACATCGTTGTGAATCTGTTTAGTGTATTCATCTCTTGGTCTCCCTCTACGATTTTTACCCTCCACGCTGCCCTCCAATACTAAATTGGTGATCCCTTGATGCCTCAGAATATCCCCTACCAACCGATCCCTTCTTCTAGTCAAGTTGTGCCACAAATTTCTCTTCTCCCCAATACCTCCTCATTAGTTATGTGATCTACCCACCTAATCTTCTTCTGTAGCACCACATTTCGAAAGCTTCTATTCTCTTCTTGTCCAAACTATTTATCGTCCACCTTTCACTTCCATACAATGCTACACTCCATACAAATACTTTCAGAAACGACTTCCTGACACTTAAATCTATACTCGATGTTAACAAATTTCTCTTCTTCAGAAACGTTTTCCTTGCCATTGCCAGTCTACATTTTATATCCTCTCTACTTCGACCATCATCACTTATTTTGCTCCCCAAATAGCAAAACTCATTTACTACTTTAAGCCTCTCATTTCCTAATCTAATTCCCGCAGTATCACCCGATTTAATTCGACTACATTCCATTATCCTCGTTCATCTTATATCCTCCTTTCAAAACACTGTCCATTCCGTTCAGCTGCTCATCCAGGTCCTTTGCTGTCTCTGACAGAATTACAATGTCACTGACGAACCTCAAAGTTTTTATTTCTTCTCCATGGATTGTAATTCCTACTCCGAATTTTTCTTCGGGTGAAATACCTGGTGCAACACATCCGAAATATATGCAGAGCTAGTAAACGTAGAAGGTGAGGTTTTCTCTAAGAGGGGTGCGCTAAGCTCTTGCGAGGCCACTGGAAGAGCTACGTGATTCAGAAGTAGTTTCACCGGTCACTGACGACGACCGAGAGAGTAGTGTGCTGGCCCACATGCTCCTCCGTATGCGCAGCGCAGCCGGTGACGCCTAGGGGCCGAGGATGACACGGTGGCCGAACGGTACCGTTGGGTCTTCAAGGCCTGTTCGGGCAGTTCTTTTTTTTCGCAAAATGTGGCGGTTTCTAGGACCTGATCGATTTTTAAAGTTTATAACTGCCGAAATATAACAGCACCTGTGTAAGAGGAGTTATAAACTTTTTCTGTGGCGTTGTAAAGAACTTTCGAGGAGGATTGCAAACAACATGATACGTGTGGTACTGGGTCAGACTGTGACAAGAAATCAAAACCGAAAATCACTGTCCCGCCGGCAGGAGGAGAGGATACATAAATGTCAGTCCTATTCCACCAAATACAAACAAAGGCAGGTTCGGTTTGAGTGCGTGTGTAGTACTGTGATTGCCCTGTCAAATATTGAAAATGTAGAGCTTGTGCATTAATATACGATATTAAGTGACTTCGAAGAGGCGATTCTGCACAATGGACTTAATGCTGCATAGGCTTCTGTTATACAGCATTTCACATCTTTGGGAGTCATCGGTGTTTTCTTCTCCTCCTCTTATTTTAATTGTAATTTAAATTTAACAGTCCGTAGGTGAGCATGCAGACGTGTTTCTCGAAAAATCGATCCAGCTATCTCCAGATATCCTGTTAGTGTCTGTAATTATATGTGCAAAACGTTCAGGACATCGGACAGCCTGGTAGCACATGGACTGCCGCATGTCCAATGGAAAGTCTTCGAATAGCTACGGAAGCACATTTATTAGGAACTATAGATAACTGTACTAGCAGAAGCCCAGCAATAAAACGGGAACCAATGATGTTACTTTTGAAAGCTCGCACCGTATTCTGAAGACCAGCGTTGTCATTGACCTATCAGCCAGCGTGCCTTTTCAATTGATCACGAGTTCATTTTTGCGAAGATTGATTTCCTCGTGTCTTGTAGACTATGCTTTATTCGTAAATAAAATATTGAATGGAAGCGCCGCAGTACTTTACAGTTTTCGTTGTCACAGTCGGGAACTGCAACCGACTTGGAAGATAATTGCTTTTAAGCAGTTAATGGAGCGAAACTTGGAAAGGATGATAAGCATTACCATGCAGTATTCACAGAACACTTCTTTGACTGTGTCCACTCACACATTTATGCTGCCTCGTAATGGCAAGTGGATTGTGTACTAGTTGCAGTTCTCTCATCAACTGCTGTTCGTTTTCCAGGCGTAATTTATTCTTCTCATCCCCAGTTCCTTGGAAACATTTTCAGCAATGTTCGCCAAGACAGTTCACAAGGGTGAGGCAAGATCAAGATACCATTCACCATACAGCCGCACCGCTATTCTAAAAAGTTTAGCGACTTCCTTCGTAAACGTAAATCATTTTGCTGTCACATTATGGAAGTCTAAATAGCAAGTTGTCTGACAGCTACAACAGTGGAACACAAACTTACGACATTCAGGCGCAGAGGTAAACACGCGAACCGCACCTGAGTTGCGTGTTTGCGTACATTTGATTTGGTAAGGTAGGGCAGACGTTTGTGGAAACTCTTCTCCTGACGACGAGATAGAGTTTTCAGGGCTGCCCTCTTGTTACTGTTTGGTCAAGTTCTACACGTAAAGAAAAAAGAACAAGGAGGGAAGAGTTTAACATCCCGTCGACATCGGGGTCATTCAAGACGAAGCAGACGCTCGGATTGAGTCAAGAATGGGGAAGGAAACCGGCCCTGCCCTTTCTAAAGGAAACATCCCGGCATTCGCCTGATGTGATTTAGTAAAATGACGGAAAACCGAAATCTCGATGGCCGGACGCGGGTTTGAACTGTCGCCCTCCCGAAATTTCCAAACGTGTTTTGTCCTTGAGATATGAGGGCGTGCTGAAAACTAATGCCTCCGAATTTTTTAGGTGGAAACTCTTAAAGATTTTTCGAATAAAATAAAACACACGCTATTAACATTATTCTTCATGTCTACATATTTCTCTCTCGATTTTCTCAACCTGACGACGAACACATTTCTCACAACAAGAGGTCAGTTTGCTGATACTGTCATTGTGGAATGTGAACTCTACTTTCACCACCTCATCACTATCAAAGTGATGTGCTTGAAGGTGGCCGGCGATTGTGGCCGAGCGGTTCTAGGGCTTCAGTCTCGAACCGCGCGATCGCTACGGCCGCAGGTTCGAATCCTGCCTCGGGCATGGATGTGTGTGATGTCCTTAGGTTAGTTAGGTTTAGGTAGTTCTAAGTTCTAGGAGACTGATGACCTCAGATGTTAAGTCCCAAAGTGCTCAGAGCCATTTGAACCATTTTTTAGCTTGAAGGTGTTACTTAAGTTTTGGAAACATATGAAAATCAAATTGGGCCAAGCTGGGACTGTGTGAAGGATGATGGATGACAGTGAACTCAAGGTGTCGGATTCTTTCAGATATCGCAGCACTCGTGTGTGGTCTCGTATTGTCATGCTGAAGGAAAGGGTGCTCCACGTGTGGACGAACTCTTCGAATTCGAAACTAGACTGCAGCACACTGTTTCTCACCCTATGATATAGTAACGTTAAAACACCGCGATGTTACACGCTACAATTCAGAGCCTTCTAGCGGCAGAGGGCTGCTAATATGCAGACGTGACGTTTGTTTTATTTAAAAAGCTTTAACAGTTTTCATATAAAAGATTGGGAGGCACTGTTTTTCAGTACGCCCTCGCACTGCTCGAAGGTGACTTGCGAAATGTAGCTGTAGATGAATGGCAAAAAAGATACAGCGATTTTTGTTTCTTAGTGTATAAGCGTAACATGGTAGCCAAACGCGTGTCTAACTACAAATGTGTTTGTTCTCAGTTTTAAGTTAAATCTTTCTTATGGCAATTAACATGTGCTTCCCTTTGACAGTGCTTTGTTCATATCAATAAGTAAAGCTGTAGAAATAGCACGCTGGTAGGAATGCAGTGCCGTCCGGTGTGGCCGAGCAGATCTAGGCGCTTCAGTCTGGAACCGCGCGACTGCTTCGGTCGCAGGTTCGAATCCTGCCTCGGGCATGGATGTGTGTGATGTCCTTAGGTTAGTTAAGTTTAAGTAGTTCTAAGTTCTAGGGAACTGATGACCTCAGTTGTTAAGTCCCATAGTGCTCAGAGCCATTTGAACCATTTTTAGGAATGCAGCGTCCACTGAAAGCGCTAGATGAGCCGTTTCTCACACGTTGACGGAAAGACTGTGCCTACTACTGCCTTAGGACACTATGCTATGCCTGGATTCTCATCTCTATCTTCTTTCTCTGTCTGATATCCTCTGTTACAAAAAAAATGTTCAAATGTGTGTGAAATCTTATGGGACTTAACTGCTAGGGTCATCAGTCCCTAAGCTTACACACTACTTAACCTAAATTATCCTAAGGACAAACACACACACCCATGCCCGAGGGAGGACTCGAACCTCCGCTGAGACCAGCCGCACAGTCCATGACTGCAGCGCCTTAAACCGCTCGGCTAATCCCGCGCATCCCTCTGTTACACACAGTCAGCGACTACGGGCGAAAATCATCGTACAAGGGCAGAGATCCACTATCGCGTAGATGATTGATTTATAAAGATGTTGAGGAACCTCGCAGCAGATGGAGGAGGAAGCGGGGAAAATTTATAACTATGTTGCTGAAACAAATATATCCGCTTTACATAATGTAGTAACAAACAAATGTTCAGATTTTTTTAGACAAGATACTTTTTTCTCACTTCTGTTTCAAAGAAATTGTTAAATCAAAAACGGCCTGAGACCTTAATACAGACGTCTGTAAAATAATTTGCTTGTGTCCGACTATCATTCGTCTTTTTGCGTCCTTCCTTTCCAGACATATCGCTGGCGATTTTACTGTCACCCACTGGAGACTATTATTGACAAATGAATATAAAATAAAACAACAACAAAATAAATTATTGATTTTTAGCTTCTTTCAAATCAGCGTCTCACTGCTCACGCTTCCGCGTTGTGTTATGTCTAATTTATATTCACGGAATACAGAGTGTAACTAAATTCACTCTACAGACTTTGAGGATATGTTCCTTACACCAAAACAAAAAAAATATCAAATAAACACGGGCTCTAAAATGAATACCTTACTAGCTATGAGCACTTCTTCCTTTTTGATACTGTTAAACACATCCCTTCTACTTCAAGGTCTTTTCTAATTATATTTTGGGAGGGCGTAGTAGGCCCAAAGCAAGAAAAACATGTCCGGTGAACTAAAGCTATAAAATGATACCTTAGGAGCTATATGAACACTTGTTTAATAGAGGAGATGTGTTTCACAGTAGCGAAGATGAGCAACTGCTCACAACGAGGTGTGCATTTTAGAGCCCATGTTTTTACAGGTCATTTTTTTCTGTGTGTAAAGGGACTTTAGTTACACCCTATATTCCTGAGCTATTTGCTCATGTTATCAGAACAGATGAATGACACAAGCCTGACGCCAGCTGTTACGAGAACGAAAGAAGCTTGCTCGCCTAAATGACTACCGAACATTTATAACTGTATCTGGATGTCACTAATAAATCTATAATTAATTTCACTTTCACAATGTCTCAGCTACATGGGCACTCATTGCTTGCGTGTAAGAATTCTGCTACAAGGACGAACTGAACATTTTAGCGTATATGCTCTATCTCATAAATTCATAGACTACAGCATTGGTGATAAGGAACTTAAATGAAGTACATTACTGAAAGTATTTTGGAAATATCAGTTACAATAAAGCACTATGATATTCGTAATAGACCGGAAACTTAAACACATCTGGTGCACCTGACTATCTGACGTAGTTCTAGCACCCTGGATTTCGAAGGGACATTGCGGGAGAAATCTTGGCAAATCGGTCAATTTTTCCATGAATTCATAGCTAATGTAGGTGTTTCCACCAAAGGAGGCTGGTGACGGTTGGGGCTGAGTGGAAGGGGGAAGGGGTCTCAAAAATTAGGCAGTTTCACTTGACTTAAAATACATTTCCTTTGCGGAATGAAATGATTTGGATAATTACGATTTAAAACGTACAGTATTTCCTAAACATCGTGAACGAACATTCGAGACGTCTTTCACTGCCAACTCATAATCAAAATACAGACATGCCAACTCGGGTCATCATTTTAGATACGTTACCTTCTACGGCGAGTCTTCTTCAGAAGCACAAAGTGGCAAGGAAGCTTGACTTCAGAGTGAAGTGAATTTTCTGACCAGTTATCTCTTATTATTCTCTGATTGTGGCGTTTACGGGAAGATGTTGACACTGAAAATTATAAATAAGCGCAAGATGATAGCGATTGGTTTAGGCTTTACTGCTTGTTACACAAAGCACACAAAAAAATAGTTAAGAATACACAAATAAGTTGTTCATACTTAGCAAACTGATAAACTGTTATCTAAAATATCATTTATTCAGAGTTTTCTGACTTTGAAATAACCTCTGGGTAAGATATATACCTATAAAAAAATTCGAAATCTTACTTCATACTGCCTAGACTCAACCAGACGTTAATACTTAAATTTTCTTCTCATACGCTACTTTCTATTGTCAATTTGAATAGTCTCATTGGCTACCAAGTTTTAGTTTAGGACTTGACGTTCAATATTTTGATGTCAGTGCAATCAAAGAGGGGAAGCTGACTTCCTGTGAACAGGAACTGTTGTAGATAATCTCCAGATAATTCACTCTGGGTGCATTTACAAATCTAATGTAACAAGAGATAATTCTTAGCATACTACAGTGAATCGTTTTGCCACTGTATACATTCCGATCCAGTCGGTACTCGTAGACAAAAATGCGGCAAGATTAATGATAAGGCCCTGAAAGAAGTCGAATCGGTAAAATGAGGCCATTAGGCCCCAGAAATAACTGCGAGAACGATTGACGAATCTGCTTAGGAGACCAGTGTCATAAATGTAAAACACGAGAACCTAAATAACATATAAGCCTTTACTGGGCTTCGAATGAGGTCAAAAGGTACTGTGAGCGAAGTTGAAGACACGTTCTTTTGTAGATCAGCGAATTATCAGTTTAGCCATTACAGAAGGACGATTCACATGTTCTTGAAGAAAGATCTGCTGTGCTTGGTGACTATTAAATGCTGAATACCTCCTGAAAAGACTGATTTCATAGGCCATTCAGGAGGAGCGAGGTGACGCAGTGGTCAGCACGATGGACTCATAAGCTGGAGGACGACGGTTCAGATCCCCATCCAACCATCCAGATTTAGGTTTCCGCCATTTCCCTAAATGGTTTGCCTCAAATGCTAGGATGGTTTCTTTGGCCCAGTCTACCCCAATCAGAGGTTCTGTCCAAAGACTTGGTCGTCAATGGTACATTAAACCTTAATCTTCCTTTATTCCCACCTTCCATAACCCGTTCGGGGATGGCAGGTTCGAATGTGACTGTCCGTTGGAAATACCAACTGGCTACAACCGTGGAAAGGCATATATATGATGTGAACTGAACATGATAAAGTATTGTTATTCCATCCATTAAATAGCTTATCTAGATACTACGCCCACCGGTGTTTAGTGTAGTTGTGAAACGAGAACACTAACAGAAGGTAGGTGAGTTTAAAGGCGTACTCTCTGGAAATTTGGTAGAACCAGATCGGCAAAATTAGTTAGAAACAATACGCACAGATTACAGTCTCAGATCAGTATTCTCACCATACACAGATAGCTGACGAGACGTGGATCCAGTAATCTATTTCTGTCATCCAGACCAGGAAGACAGGACTTCAATTACAGCTGCGTGAAACACGGCACTGATCTCTTCCAGAACACTGGAAAGACAACGTAAGAAGTAACTAATCACTTTAGATCTCTAGACAAAAGTGTACAAGGCCATCCTTTCATTGTCATAAACTTGGTCTCATAAGTAGGCAGTTTGACGAAATAAGAACAAACGAAATGAATGATTACTCCATAAATCAGAACTCACGTCAAGTAAACGACACTCGTATGAGATGCCGTACCGGCATCAAACAGACAAGAACATCCCGAAATGGCAGCATGTGAATAGTCATTCTGTGAGGGCAGACAAACTTACGTCATTATGACATAATCGATTTACGTAAACAATAAGCTACAAAGAATATAATCGTCTATTGCGTAATTAGAACAATAATCAAAGCAAGAAGCCGCGCGGGGTAGCCGCGAGGTCTAGGGAGCCTTGTCACAGTCTGCGCGCCTCGCCCCGTCGGAGGTTCGAGTCCTTCCTCGGGCATGGGCCTGTGTATTGTCCTCAGCGTAAGCTACTTTAAGTTAGGTTAAGTAGTGTGTAAGCTTAGGGACCGATGACCTCAGCAGTTTGGTCCCATAAGATCTTACCACAAATTTCCAAATTTTCCAAAGCAGGAACATCAGACAGGATAGTGCGTATTGGGAGAAAGTGTTGCATGATATCTACATCATATTGACGAAGTAGTTTCAGTTAAGTAATATGCTATGAATGTCCATTTAATAAAGGATGTATATTGCGTAACTGTGGGAAATATAAGATAAATTATGATGTGAGACACGATAGTGCACTTGCGGAAGCAACTACACAGCTTTCCTCTTATTCATTCGCGAAAGGAATAGGATAAGAAAATTGCTAGTACGTAAGAGAGCGAGGTGGTGCCTTGATTTAAGCCCAGTACTCACGCTGGGGAATAGTGGATTTCAAATCCCGCCCGGTAATCTATATTTATTTGGTAGGGGATTAATCCTAGGTCGGTGCAAGAATATTTTTTCCTGCCAGTTTCTGTATGTGAAAAATGCCAAGAAGCACTGTGGTTAGTAGTTCACGTCAAACTGTGGGATACCCTGTAACTACTGGATATGCAAATAGAAATATCAGATAGAAGCAAGAGCATACCAGTACACGATGCCTAGTAAACTACCTTGGTAGAGCCGACATACCAATCCCCGGACTGACGATAGCTTAACCTTTTATGAACAAGTCATCGAACTAAGGACCACAATAATAACACACCTTATCGATTCTGTTCATCTTTTCATTGACAGTTTTTCCCATATACATCGTAAGGTCACTATACACGTACAGTTTTGTATCTTTCGAATTCGCGCATTTAGCAAGTGAGATGATTGTGTCAGCTTGACAGGGGGCGTCACCGATAAAATATGGGGGTAAGTAGGTGTACGGCATTCGGCAGAAGTATTTTTTAAAGATCCGTTTGCCACATCTGCTACAAGTTCCAACTGTCATTTCTTTCTACGTTCCTTTTCTTTTCCTAATTCTCCGGGATGGTTTCTCTAACGATGCTCTGGTCCGTTATTACCTTCCTCACTTTTCGGTTGTTCCCCGTCTGCAAGGACGTCGACATCGGTAATTATAACCTAATTCCTTCCCCTTCTTATTATGCGCACTATCTGATCAAAAGTATCAGGACACCCATTAGTGGACATTAATATGAGGTGTGCACCCTTCGCCATTATGACAGCTTTAATTCAGCTGGGGCACTTTCCGTGTCTGCGGAAGAACGGCAATCGATTCTTCCTCAAGAGCCGAAATCTGAGAACGTAGCGATGTTGGGCACTGGGAACTGGAGCCAAGTCAACGTTCTCATTCCAAAAGTTGTCCACTGGGTTCAGGTCATGCTCTGAGCAGACTATTCTACTGCAGGAATGTTACTATCCATAGTCCATTGGCTCACAAATAATGCTTTATGACAGGGTGCACTGTCTTGGTGATACAAAGAATCGTCGTCTCCGAACTGGAGGAGGTGGAGAAGATCTGTGTTAATCCCGTCGACAACGAGGTCATTAGAGACGTGGTACAATCTCGGATTAGGGAAGGATTATGCAGGGAATCGGCCGTGTCCTTTCAAAGGAACCATCCCACCATTTGTGTGAAACGATTCAGGGAAATCACGGAAAACCTAAATCAGGATGGTTGGGCGAGTCCAATGTGCTAGCCACTGCACCACCTCGCTCGGTGTCTCCTAACTGTTCCTCTACTGTACGTAGTACTCAACGCTATAAAATGTGGTCCTAACCTTCTGCATTAAGCGTTTTCTTGACTGCAGTAAGGGGACCACACCATAACCATGTAACACATCATCATACATTAACACGACCTCTTTCAAACTCCACTATTAGTACGACACACGCTGGCAGGTGTCGTTCTCCAGGCATTCGCCAAATCCAACCGATTATCATAGGGTATAGCGTGATTCATCAACCCAAATCACATGTTCCCAGTCATCCATAGTCGAAACTAGTGACTTGGGTTTTGTCTATAGAATCCTTCCGGTGTGGCAGCGCATAGATACACTATGTGATCAACAGTATCGGGACACCCCCAAAATAAATGTTTTTCATATTAGGTGGACTGTGCTGTCACCTACTGCCAGGTACTCCACATCAGCGACCTCAGTAGTCATTAGACATCGTGAGAGAGCAGAATGGGGCGCTCTGCGGAACTCATGGACGTCGAATCTGGCCAGGTGACAGGGTGTCACTTGTGTCATACGTCTGTACCCGAGATTTCCAAACTCCTAAACATCTTTAGGTCAAATGTTTCCGATGTGATAGTGGCGTGGAAACGTGAAGGGACACATACAGCACAAAAACGTACAGGCCGACCTCTTCTTTTGACTGACAGATACCGCCGACAGTTGGAGAGGGTCGTAATGTGTAATAGGCAGACATCTATCCTGACCATCACACAGGAATTCCAAACTGCATCAGGATCCACTGCAAGTACTGTGACAGTTAGGCGGGAGGTACCATATTTGGAGTTCATGGTCGAGCGGCTGCTCATTAGCCACACATCACGCCGGTAAATGCCAAACGACGCCTCGCTTGGTGTAAGGAGCGTAAACATCGGACGACTGAACAGTGGAAAAACGTTATCTGGAGTGACGAATCACGGTACACAATGTGGCGATCCGATGGGACGGTGTAGGTAAGGCGAATGCCCGGTGAACGTCATCTGCCAGCGTGTGCAGTGCCAACAGTCAAATTCGTTGGCGGTTGTGTTATGATGTGGTCGTTTTTTTCATGGAGGGGGCTTGAACCCCTTGTTGTTTTGCATGACGCTATCACAGCACAGGCCTACATTAATGTTTTGAGCACCTTCTTGCTTCTCACTGTTGAAGAGCAATTCGGGAATGGTGACTGCATCTTTCAACACGATCGAGCACCTGTCCATAATGCACGGCCTGTGGCGGAGTGGTTACACGACAATAACATCCCTGTAATGGACTGGCCTGGACAGAATCCTGACCTGAGTCCTACAGAACACCTTTGGGATGTTTTGGAACGCCGACATCGTGCCAAGCGTCACCGACCGGCATCGATCTCTCCTCAGTGCAGCCCTTCGTGAACAACAGGCTGCCATTCTCCAAGAAACCCAGCACCTTACTGAACGTATGCCTGCGAGAGTGGAAGTTGTCATCAAGGCTAAAGGTGGGCCAACACCATACTGAATTCCTGCATTACCGATGTAGGGCGCCACGAACTTGTAAGTCATTTTCAGCCAGGTGTCCGGATACTTTTGATCACATAATGTATGAAAGAGTACTGTTGTATTTATTAGATGCTTTTGCTTTACGCATGACTTAGATTGCGCTCTTCTTCAAAACAGTGAAACCCACTGTCGAAAGTGTGCTCTGTAACATGTTTAAGCGGCACCCAGCCACTGTTCCAAGGATGTTTGGCTTGCGAAGTTTATGATGTAATGCTGTGCAAGTGACATTACTTGGAAGGAATTTTACAAAAAAAAATATGGTTCAAATGGCTCTATTATTATGAAAATTAGATGGTTGACTGCCGTTTCAGAAATTCGTTGGTTCTTTGGTCCGACAATGACGTTACTTACTTAAGTTCCATGCAAACAAAGTTTACCAAAGTATTTCATTTTCGTTCAACATTTGATTCTGTTCAATATATATAAATCAGAATTAAATACATAAACAATAATTATAGCCACGACATGGACAACTCCAATAATAATAAGACTGAAGACAAAACAGATAAAGGAAAGACCTGGTCTTGGCTGGATAAAGAATACCTAAAGAAGGAAGCTGAATGGCTGATTTCTGCTGCAAAGGGAAAAGACGTCAGAAATAACAGCGTCAGTCCCAGAACCAACAAATCAGCAAAAGACCCAAAGTGCAGGCTCTGAAAAGAATGAACTGCAGCTGTATTGGTCAGATGACCCCTTAGGGATGTTGCCTAAGCAAAACCTTACCTTCTTTAATAATGTTTGGAAACCAATTCCAGTTTCTTCACTAAGTCAGATGATAGCTGCACTGGAGGGGCAGATGACTGTGGAGCAGTTAATGCTACACATGCAGCAGTATTGATTGGAAAGGTAGACAACAAATAGCTGTTGCAAGAAGATCAGTCCGACTGATTACAAGCGGAGGCACAACGAAGTGCCACAAATGATCCACCGAAAATTACCATCTGCCGGTAGCGAGGACCTCGTGGGACCACAAGCCAGAAAAAGTTGTCAAAATCGAACATTCCAAATTACTCTGGAACTGCCGACTTCAAACATCACAACTATAGAGAAATGAAAGTGTGAGTCATTGACGCTGCATTCCAGTTTACAGCAGAATCAACTAGAAAGAAATTGCAAAACTTGCCTTGAACATAAAACTACAGTGACTCTGGCGGAAACCAGTGAAAGTGATCCCATTGGTTTTCGGAACTCTGGGAGGAGTACCAAAAATAGCTCAGTGGGCACTAGAAAACTGATAAAACATCCGTCTGCCTACTATAAGAAGCCACTTCACCGGGTTGCTCGATAAGAGGCCAAGTCATTATAAAATAGGAAATCCGGCATGGTGAACTCATTTCCTCTGTTTACTGTTGTAAACAATATGTACAATAATAATAATAATACAAAGAAATTGGAGGTCGCTGTAATTAAAGAGAATATGGCTGTTGGTAGATTGGTGGAAGTGACCTGAAAACGGTTTTACTCTTGTTACAGGAGGAGTACAACTTTTTTTGAAAATAATAGCTCTGTTGTGGAATGCGACCACAATCAAATATGCCGTGTATTTCTATTATGCTGTTCGAGCAGAAGTGTTGTGTTAGAAGACAATTGAGATGCGTTGCATGAATTGAGGAGACGACTGAGAAATCAGAGTATGCTATTCACGAAGATTGTTGGTATGAGGCCAAAGTAACTGTGTTGAAAATGATGTTATGTGGCTCAAAACACGAATGTTAACAAAAGTAACACTCACTGCCTTCAGTCAAGACTTGGGGGTAGCGGTATTTGTTGAACAGCAGTACAAGTGAAAATCGGAAGTTCTACCGATAATTGATGCTTTCTTTAGCTACAGTGTGAGAGACAGACTTGCCACTGTGAAAATTTAAGCCATGATCATATCTACTTAAAGCGGAGCTCTGGTTAAAATGATAATCTCAGAAGAGTCCCCGTTCGACGTCCTGATTTATTTTTTCGGGGTTTCAAATGGCTCTGAGCACTATGCGACTTAACTGCTGAGGTCATCAGTCGCCTAGAACTTAGAACGAATTAAACCTAACTAACCTAAGGACATCACACACATCCATGCCCGAGGCATGATTCGAACCTGCGACCGTAGCGGTCACGCGGTTCCAAACTGAAGCGCTAGAACCGCAAGGCCACACCGGCCGGCTTCGGGGTTTCCTTCGGGTACTTTTAACTAATGCCAGTATGTTTCTGTCTAGAAAGTCATAGTCGATTGCTTTCTCAATAGTTAACTAGCGTTCAGTTTCCAATGACCCGAAGCTGACGGAACATTAAATCGTCTCCTCCGCTCGACTGTAGCTCTTCTGATTACAGATCCAGTGTACAATTTACACATCGAGTACATACACCACTAATTACAAAACAAAAACAGGAACCCGTACAGGAAGTTTTTACCTGTGTAGTCTGAAGAATAATCACCCTTTCTGATGGTCCAAGAAGCGACTTCAAAAGGGGGTGGAGAGAGGGATATAACGTAGAACTGTCTGAAGAACGACACATAGTGTGTGTCAGTCTGCCTGCGTAACTGGCCATCTACTATAGAGAAACGGCTCAGCTGGCTTATTTGCAGTTGTACGTAATGAGATGTGTGTGTGTGTGTGTGTGTGTGTGTGTGTGTGTGTGTGTGTGTGTGTGTGGAACCATGTGACTGGCATGTGGCTCAGCGCTATACAGTAAAGAGCGGAAATTCTGGCACCAATCACCAATGATTTCTCTCCATGCTTATGCATGAGGAACAAAAGAAAGTTGGTTGTGTTACTCCTTTCAAGCTTAACTGCCCACATGTGCTCATCAGCCTCTCTTTCATACCAATAAACTTCACTGAGACACATTCTACTTTTCTCAGCTTTGCTGACAACGATTTGTTTGTGGCAGTAAGGAGGAGCTAACTGTTAAATGAGCACGGCTGCTTTTGCTAATGTTTGTAAGAAGACACAGCTTGAGTTGTAGCCTGTGTCTGGAATTTCTTATACCAATTATATGAGCTTTGCCTGAATAAAATATTCTGACGCCCGATGGTAAGTCACTGATTCACACCGGAAATAGAATCTGTTTAACTTTTGTCCGTCAGAATGTTTACATTGCAATGTTGTTATTCCGTTTCACCTCGTTAGTCTCTGTACATCTCTAGTACAGCGTTTTGTGGAAGCGATTCGATGACTGTGAGAAATGCAAGAAATAAAATATTCGAAATTTTTAAGCTGTGTTAAAGAAGAACGCTAAATTAAGTGGACTGATAAGGTAATGAAGGAAGTTGTCATTCTCAGAATGGGCGAGGAGCGTAATATCTGGAAAACAATCATCAGAAGAAAGGTCAGGACACTAGGATGTGTATTAAGGCATCATCAAAGACAGAGGAATATATTCACCAAATAATCGACGACTTCGGCTGCAGGTCCTACACTAAGATATGCTGGCACAAGTAGGGAGTTCGTGGTGAGTGGAATCGAACCAGTAAGAAGGCTGAAAAACAAAAGGTACTTTAGTTGTTTACTATTAGGCGATGTCGACAGTCAGTACCACTCCGACAATGAAACTTTGCTTTGCACATATTCTTATCTTCATTTTTTTTAATTCGCGTCAGAATTACAAGGTAGAAAAAAATAGAGCTCTCGTTGCGGGAACAGAACGAACAAGTAGCACTTGCAATGAACAACAGAAAAGAATGCAGGTAAATACGTAAAAACGAAAGCAAATTAGTTAGGGTAGTTAATGTAAATCGCATTAAGGGGGTAATCACGCAGGATATACATGTTGTATCACAATTTCTATTACAGGCTTCTAGGGGCTGTATACGGGACTTAGTAAAGTGTTGATAAGCAACCAGTGTCCGGAAATGTACCGTTTGGATATAAGTTTGAAGACCGGATCACTTTCAAAGTTTCCGCTTTGCAATAGACACACAAACTGAAAATATGGCACCGTTGTCACCCTCTGTCGTTAATTATGACATCACATACTGTCTTACCGACTAACAAGCTACAGTGATCACACCAGGTACTCGCATTCGAGTGGACAGCGATTCAGATCCCCTTCCAGACATCTAGATTTAGATTTTCCACGATTTCCCTAAATCGCTCAAAGTAAATGCCTGGATCATTCCTTTGAAATGTCAGGATGGTTTTCTTTTCCATCATTGCCTATTCCTAGGATACGCTCCAACGGTGCTAATAGCCTCGTAAGCGACGGGACGTTAAACCAGAAATTTTCGCTCTGCAGTGGACTGTGCGCTGATATGAAACATGCTAGTAGATTAAAACTGTGTGACAGCCCGAGACACGAACCCGGGACCTTTGCCTTTCGCGGGCAAGTTCACAACCTATTGAGATACCAACGCACCCACGCCCAATCTTCATAGATCTACTTTGGCCAATACATCATCTCGTATTTTCCAACCCTCACAGAAATTTGGGTTGAGCACTTGCCTACGAAAGACAAAGATACTGAGCTCGAGTCTCGGTTAGGCACACAGCTTCAATCTGCCAAGAAATTTTAGAAACTTCATTCCCGTTTTTCCATGCTTTAGATCTTGTTGTACTTATCCACAGTCGTTTTACGGATTTACAATTTTCGAGATGGGTAGGGACTAGTAATTCACTTGGTTCCATCCCTTAATGGTGGTGCTTTGAAGTCGACCACATACCCACTTCAGTCTGAGTTTGGTGTTCGTATTCTTAGATTATTTATGTCATAAGGGATAATATCTGAGGGCAGATCATCCCTGACATATGTGGTGATAATTAACGAAATTTATGTAGAGCTCTTTTCAATGTTCTGGCGCTTTACACACTAACTTCACCGAACATCCATTCGATTACGAGATTTGTGAGCGATAAAAGGCTTGTTTAAAAGGAGTAACAGCATCCGTTCAGTGAACACAAGACGGGGGAAAGACCATTACGTTGAGAGTACACCTTAAACTACTGTACATTTCCTGAGTAAGACATCTGCAATAGGCTTCCATCAGATTTGAAAGTTTTTAGTGGCATCTAGCACGCTTTCACAAACAAGCTGAAAGCTTGTCTTCTTGCAGACTACTTCTCTCCCTTACAGGAGAACTTTAGGTCCATTTAATCCTATTATGAGTTACGCGAGGGTAACAGAAGTTGATACTGCTCACATATGAGTGATTTTGTCTAATTAACAGTGTTACTGTAGTTATGAATCAGTGAACGTACCATAACAGGTTATTTTAACTGATCCACTCATTCTGGCGCACATTTTCCATGGTTTCATTCTAGGGGAATGCCAGCATAGATCGTACTGAAAGGCGCTAACTGACGCGCCTCCCTTTAGATGTCGATTATTGGGAACTGTAAAATGAAGTAATGATTTCTTATTATTTCTGGCGTTGTCTTGTCGCAGCGCGGGATTAGCCGTGCGGTCTAAGGCGCTGCAGTCATGGACTGTGCGGCTGGTCCCGGCGGAGGTTAGAGTCCTCCCTCGTGCATGGATGTGTGTGTTTGTTCTTAGGATAATTTAGGTTAAGTAGTGTGTAAGCTTAGGGACGGATGACCTTAGCAGTTCTGGAGAGGTGCGATTATTGGGTGAGTTTTTTGCAACTACTGTTGGCGGACCATTGTGTTTTGATAGGTTGCGAAATAGGCAAATTATTATTGCAGTGCCGCAAGGGTGGCTTCCCGCTTGTTGTTTCTACTCTTCACGCACCGTGATTGGCTGTTTACATCTTTGATGGCGAGAAACCATGAAGCCAGTGGTGTTTGACAGTGATCAGCTAACTGGGGCCACCAGAAATCCTGAAGAAGATCCTAGTACAGAGTTCAGAATGTCTATTTTGTAAAAAGAAATTGAAGTGGGATATGGCACAGACTAAAACCCAATAGATTTTACTTTCAATGACAACAGCTACAAAAGCCTGAAGATTTACCTTACAATTAATCTTCAAAAGTATATTAATGTGTCTATATAAAAATGGAAGAATGTGTGTAGGTATGTATGTATGCTCAAAATTTTCTCCTAAACCAATGGATCGATTTCAACCAAATCTGGTACACACACTACTTACTGTCTCCAAAGAAGTACTTTGGAGGTAAGTATCACCAGCTCCCATAGGTGTGAGAGTGAGGGTGAAAAATTGTTGTCAATGCCTGACATTTAGGCTGATCTGCACAACTGCTGTGTTTTACAGGTGGTATCGGAATCTATTACAGGAGACGTATGTCCAGATGATCATGACTGAGCAGAGAGATGGGGAAAGGAGGACACTGGACAGAGAGGGGGCGGAGGAGATGGACAGAGAGAGGGGGAGGAGGAGGCAGCCAGAGAGAGGGGGAAAAGGAGCTGGAAAGAAATAGGGAGAAGGAGGAGCTAGACAGAGAGACGGAGAACAAGGAAATGAAAAGAGATGGGGAGGTGGTTGAGGTGGACAGAGAGATGGAGGAGGAGGAGGAAGAGATGTGTTCATTATATGTTTCGTACACTTACACAGATGAAGCCACAGGTAAATGGCTCTTTAATTCTTAATGCAGTGCTCTTCAAAGGTGGGACGTAACATTAATGTTCATTATCCGTTCGACTTTTGTCTCATGTAAATAGAAAACTGATAAAATATTCTTCAGTATAATTTAACACAACGATTGTTAGATTTTTGAATCGTGGATGGATAAGGAAGGAAATACGAAAAGAATGGAAGATATTACTTATAAAATCAATATTCAAGAAGGACGACAGATCAAATCCCGAAAATTATAAAGGTATTTCGTTACTGACTCGGTATATAAGATATCTGCTAGAGTAATAACCGAAAGACAGAGGCCCTTAATAGAGTCCTTTCTATCAGAGGAACGAAATGGATTTAGATAGGCAAGAAGTTGTACTGAGGATACATTTATACGACAATAAATTATAGAGAAACACAAGGAATATAACAAAGCAATACACATTCATTTCACAGTTTATACAGAAGCCTTCCATAAAATAAATATAGTTATTACAGGAAATATTAAGAAGACGAGGCATACCAAAACATCTTGCACAGACAATTCGGAAGACCTATAATAATACAATAATCCACGTAATTGGGTATAAGGAGAATAGAACAGAGGAGTTCGACAAGGTTACAGTCTTTCATCACTGCTCTTTACCACTACGTTTACGAAATTGTACGGCAATGGAAAATGAAGTTACATTATTACATATAATATTGTACCAAAAAGATTATATAATGACGATGCGATTCGCAGTTCTTATCTCAAACAGTAAAGATGGGTGCCTATGAACTAAAACAAAAAAAAACAACAACAGACAATTATGTCACTATCAACAGAAAAAACAAATACGATGGCTTTCTGTGCGGTAAAATCCAATGAGGACAAAATTATAGAAAACAAGATCACAGAGCAAGTAGGTAGATTTAAATCATTGGGGATCATGCTAACATACTGAGGAGACCCAGATTAAGCAGACAATACTGAGAAGTTGAGCTACCTAAAAGGTACCATTAGCAGATCTCTCCAAAACAATCTCTCCAAAAGAAACTTCAATTTTATGAAGATATGTGGGCACCGACATTGCTGAGTGGGAATGGAGATAAAATGAGATGACAGATCAACGTAATAACAATCCTTAACGAACATACCAGAATACACAAAGCTTATAAAAGAAGTATAGATACTACGAAGGGATTGAAATATTTTTTGTACAAACGACAAGGCTGAAGAAAGCAGACAAAAATGGCTATCTCGTCTGTTGCGAAGGGAGGAGTCAAGATTGCCACTGCATTTGTGGCGGTATATTCCGCAAGATAAAAGACGTGTTGAAAGATGAGAAAAGAAATTGGAAGGTCCAAATATAGCTGCAACAGGTCGAGAAGGGTCTAACGCATGAGAGACGTAAAAGAAGAAGATATCCGGTCGACGACGGGGTCGTTAGTGATAAAACACAAGCAGAGGCTCGGGATAGAATCGGCTGTGCCGTTTTCAAAGGAACTATCCTGCAATTTGCCTGCAGCGAGCGAATCGTGGAAACCAGGGAAAATCTAAATCTGTTACGACGAATTTTATGATATTGTGCCATTGGAATGGACGTCCACAGAGTAAAAATTAAGTGAATAAAAACGAGTTTCTGCGAGATGTTTTTTACTTGAGAGGGAGTGAGAGAGACGAAGTGGATGCTGCTTTGAGGTGGCAGTGTGTTGGCGCGCAGTACTCGCGAGAGGAGGTGCCGGGAAAAGGGGGGGGGGGCGACTGAGCAGGAGGCCTGCATTCCCACGGGGGCCATTTGCATGTGTGTTGTCTTTGGATTTGCATGTCGCGCCAGACATCTGCCGGCCGGGCCGAAACAAAGGGCGCGGGCCGCGACACACCTCAAAGAGCCCGGCTGCGCGGCGGCGCTTTGTCTCTCTGCTAACTGTTCATTTTCATTTTCATAACGGTGGCCCGGCCCGGCCTGGGGCCCTCACTCTATTCGTAAATGTCGCACTGTGGTGTGGGACGCAACCGCCGCCGCTACCTTGCACCGCGCGTCTTTCCTTTTAGGTCCTGCCCGTTTCCGGCCGGCCGTGTAAATCATCGCACCTGAGTCCCACGACGGTTGTTGGGTCGCGGGTACAATCGGCTCCCTCCGCTACCGTTAGCGCTAACCTCGTACATCAGTCTTTTTCCTCAAAACCGGGTCCACAGCCATTAAATAGGCCTACTAGTTAAATTACGATATGTTTCCACTGAGGCTGTAACTTTCTTTCATATATACACTACTGGCCATTAAAATTGCTACACCAAGAAGAAATGCAGATGATAAACGGGTATTTGTTGGACAAATATATGATACTAGAACTGACATGTGATTACATTTTCACGCAGTTTGGGTGCATAGATCCTGAAAAATCAGTACCCAGAACAACCACCTCGGCCGTAATGACGGCTTTGATACACCTGGGCATTGAGTCAAACAGAGCTTGGATGGCGCGTACAGGTACAGCTGCCCATGCAGCTTCAACACGATACGACAGTTCATCAGGAGTAGTGACTGGCGTATTGAGCCAGTTGCTCGGCCACCATTCACCCGACGTTTTCAGTTGGTGAGAGATCTGGAGAATGTGCTGGCCAGGGCAGCAGTCGAACATTTGCTCTGTCCAGAATGGCCCGTCCAGGACGTGCAACATGTGGTCATGCATTATCCTGCTGAAATGTAGGGTTTTGCAGGGATCGAATGAAGGGTAGAGCCATGGGTCGTAACACATCTGAAATGTAACGTCCACTGTTCAAAGTGCCGTCAATGCGAACAAGAGGTGACCGAGACGTGTAACCAATGGCACCCCATACCGTCACGCCGGGTGATACGCCAGTATGGCGATGACGATTACACGCTTCCAATGTGCGTTCACCGCGATGTCGCCAAACACGGATGCGAACATCATAATGCTGTAAACAGAACCTGGATTCATCCGAAAAAAATGACGTTTTGCCATTCGTCCACCCGGGTTCGTCGTTGAGTACACCATTGCAGGCGCTCCTGTCTGTGATGCAGCGTCAAGGATAACCGCAGCTATAGTCTGCGAGCTGATAGTCCATGCCGCTGCAAACGTCCTCGAACTGTTCGTTGACTCAGGGATCGAGACGTGGCTGCACGATCCGTTACAGCCATGCGGATAAGATGCCTTCTGTGAATGCTCTGAGAAGCTAATCATTTGCATATCACAGCATCTTCTTCCTGTCGGTTAAATTTCGCGTCTGTAGAACGTCATCTTCGTGGAGTAGCAATTTTAATGGCCATTAGTGTATCTTTTATTTGATTTGGGTCAATTTCACCTCATGGTCATTATCAAGCATTTCTACATTTAAACATCCCCCCCCCCCTAACCACCTTATGGTGTATGTGGAGGGTACATTTTACCACTGCCAGTCATTCCCTTATCTGTTCCATTTGTAAACGGAGCGAGGCTGAAACTACTGTCTAATACCTCCGTGCGAGCCCGAATTCCTCTTGTCTTCGCCGACCTTACGTGAGGTGTAGAATCGTTCTGCAGTCAGCTGCAAGTGGCAGTTCTCTGAATTTTCTCAATACTGCTTCGCGAAAAGAACGTCGTCTACCCTCCACAGCGTCCTATTTCAGTTCACGAAGTATCTCCGCAACACTCGCGCGTTTATGGAACCTACCGGTAACAAATCTAGCAGCACTCCTCTGAATTGCTTCGGTATCTACCTTTATTCCTACCTGTTGCGGATCCCAAACACTCGAGCAGTACTCAAGAATGGGTCGCACAACTGTTGTATACGCGGTCTCCCTTGCAGATGAGCAGCAGGTTCCTAAAATTCTCCCAATAGACCGAAGTCCGCCATTCGCCCTCCCTACTACCGCCCTTATGTGCACGTTTCCTTTCATGCCGCTACTTCTAGATATTTAATCGACTCGGCCTGTCAAGTTGCGCAGTACTAATGCTGTATCTGAACATCATAGGATTGTTTCTCCTACTCATCTACATTAACATGTTCTACATTTAGAGAAAGCTGGCACTCATCACATCAAATAGGAATCCTGACATCCCGTATCACTCTACAGTCACTCAGAGGCGATACTTCACCGTACGCTACAGCGTCATCAGCAAACACGCTATCCGTAAGATCACTTACCATATAGAGAACAAAAGCGGCCCTATAACACATCTTCTACATCTACATCTATATTTATACTCCGCAAGCCACCCAACGGTGTGTGGCGGAGGGCACTTTAAGTGCCACTGTCATTACCTCCCTTTCCTGTTCTAGTCGTGTATGGTTCGCGGGAAGAACGACTGCCGGAAAGCCTCCGTGCGCGCTCGAATCTCTCTAATTTTACATTCGTGATCTCCTCGGGAGGTATATGTAGGGGGAAGCAATATATTCGATACCTCATCCAGAAACGCACCCTCTCGAAACATGTACAGCAAGCTACACCGCGATGCAGAGCGCCTCTCTTGCAGAGTCTGCCACTTGAGTTTGCTAAACATCTCCGTAACGCTATCACGGTTACCAAATAACCCTGTGACAAAACGCGCCGGTCTTCTTTGGATCTTCTCTATCTCCTCTGATACGGATCTCACACTGATGAGCAATACCCAAGTACAGGTCGAGCGAGTGTCTTGTAAGCCACCTCCTTTGTTGATGGACTGCTTTTTCTAAGGACTCTCCCAATGAATCTCAACCTGCACCCGCCTTACCAACAATTAATTTTATATGATCATTCCACTTCAAATCGTTCCGTAAGCATTCTGCCAGATATTTTACAGAAGTAACTGCTACCAGTGTTTGTTCCGCTATCATATAATCATACAATAAAGGATCCTTCTTTCTATGTATTCGCAATACATTACATTTGTCTATATTAAGGGTCAGTTGCCACTCCCTGCACAAAGTGCCTATCCGCTGCAGAACTTCCTGCATTTCGCTGCAATTTTCTAATGCTGCAACTTCTCTGTATACTACAGCATCATCCGCGAAAAGCCGTATAGAACTTCCGACACTATGTACTAGGTCATTTATATATATTGGGAAAAGCAATGGTCCCATAACACTCCCCTGTGGCACGCCAGAGGTTACTTTAAGGTCTGTAGACGTCTCTCCATTGAGAACAACATGCTGTGTTCTGTTTGCTAAAAACTCTTCAATCCAGCCACACAGCTGGTCTGATATTCCATAGGCTCTTACTTTGTTTATCAGGCGACAGTGCGGAACTGTATCGAACGCCTTCTGGAAGTCAATATTTATATATTCGTAACTATACCCTTGTGTGTGATGAACACTCGCCGTGTATGAAGGAGGGGCGCTCAATGAGAAATGCAATGCATTTTTTTCTTGGTCGATTTCGGTTGAAAAAATGCCAAATTTGTTGTCGGACATGGCGGAATGCCCCCGCTTCAGCCTATATAGTTTCATAAAGTTCCGATAGACGGCAGCGCTATACGTAGCCTTCAAAATGGCGTCTCTAAGTAGGGAACTGCCATTGAGTTTCTTTTGGCGAAAAACCAGAGCATGACAAATATTCATACACGTTTGCAGAACGTCAACGGAGATTTGGTGGTGAACAAAAGCAAGGTGAGTCATTGGTCGCGGCGTCTGTCAAGATCGTAACAAGGATGCGCAAACCTGCCCGAGCTCCAGTGTGCTGGCCGGTAGCAGACCGCTGCGACTCCTGCAATGCTGGAACGTGCGGACACTCTCATTCGAGGTGATCGATGGACCTCAATGAAACAACTCGCTGCTGAACTGGACGTCTCTGTTGGTATTTCTGACACACTCGTCCACCAGTTGGCGTACTGCTGAAGTGTGTGCCCACTTTCCTCGCTGCGTAACAGAAGACCGTAAAGACCGAAGAAGAACCATCCGTACGGAATTGCTCGAGGGTTATGCGGCTAATCGTGATAATTTTTTGACTAACATCATCACAGGCGATGAAGCATGGGTTCATCACTCCGAATCGGAAACGAAACGGCAATCTGGGGCCACACCACTTCTCTCCCGAAGATGTCCTCCCTCATAGCGCAACAACCAGTCCTGAAGTATATTCTGCCACCCTCGGCCCCACGGAAGCCTGTGCGCCCGAGAGGAGCTCACAAAACGTCATTGGACTGTTCTTCCTCAACCACCCTACAGCCCGGATCTCGCACCTTTCTACTTCCAACTGTTTGGCCCAATGAAAGATGCACTCCGCGCGAAGCAGGACTTGGACGATGAGGACTGATGCAGCAAGACATTGGCTCCGACATCGGCCAGTAGAGTGGTACAGTGCGGACATACAGGCCCTCCCGATGAGGTGGGGCAAGGCCGTCGCATTGAACGGAGATTACGTTGAAAAATAGGGGTTGCAACCACAGCAGTGGGGAATAATATGGTGTATTGAAATCCTAAATAAAACCAACCTGCTTCCAGAAATAAAATGTATTGCATTGCATATTGAACGCCCCTCGTAAGAGCCTCGACATTCTCCCAATATTATATTTTTTAACTAGATTTAAAATCTACAAACAGCTGATATGTGACCACCTTCATGCAAATGCTTATAGTGAGCATATAAAAGTAATACGTGAAACCACAGTGCAAATGCGTCTTCATTTATCCTCTACGGCTTCCGGTTCCGGTAGTTAAACTTTGTAGAGAAAAGAAGAGAAAAAAACCGAGTAAATCTGTAAAAGAATTCTGCTTTGAGCAGATGAAGGTTTTCGTCAACAATCGGAATAAAATTTCATAAATGAGTCTGCGATCATTGTGGGATTTTGTGAATAAAGACATCTTGATCGCTTAATGCACTTACTTAGAACAAGGTTTCGGATACTGCCATCATGAGATAGAGATTTAGGGAATGCAAACTAAAGAGCGTTGTAAGTTGCAATAAAAAGTTTGCCCTAGTGGGGTGTCGATTGAATTGGTAACTTATGCCCCGGTTAGGTATCGGATTTATTGCATCTAATACTGATCTCTCTTTCGCGTGTCGTAGGTTTTGATCTGATTGTGGCATTAACCGAAACGTCGTTATAAATAAAGAAATATGAAGCGATCTAGGCGGCTTCGTTCAAAAACACAATTTTCTTTTTTTCCACATGTACGTGTTTCAGATATTATAAAACTGAAGCAAGGATAATTGAACTTAGTCGAACTGAATCAGGTGATAGTGAGGGAATAAGATTATGAAATGAGACAGAAATGTACGACATGAAGAGAAAATGTGATGCTGCAGAATAATGGAGAAACTTATCTAGGCAGAACGGATACCTAATAAAGAGGTACTCATACCAACTGAGGAGACATGAAATTTATGGCACAACTTGATTAAAAGGAAGGTCACATCCTGAGGCATCAAAGAATGTCAGTTTTGTAGTGGGAACCGGAGGTAAACGTGACGGTTATAGAACTTTCGGTATAGGGCTTCCGGTTTAATTAACGCGGTACATAATGACTTATTTTTCATTCCATGAGGGTGACTTTAGTCATATGTGTTTTTGGTGAGTTAGAAGGCCAGTTAAACCTTATTTCTTCTAGATTCCATAACCTTCTTCATCGCTAGATGAGGGATTCCCAGTCTGTTGAGTCATATGCTTTTTGAAAGTCAATGAAAGTGATTGTCATTATTATTATTATTATCACTATTCTTAATGTTACTTATAGCGTAATGAAAACTCAAAAAAACTAAGAAGTGATATTATGCATAGAATGTGAACGAGAGCAAGGAGATATTTTTTCAGTCTGGTACACAGATGATTTTGATACTACGTAATTTGTTTCTCTTATGCTGGTGTGTTGTCTGTTTAATAAGACGTTGCAAGAAACTAACAGCAGAAAGGAACCGGTGGCAGAAGTTGACTGATATAGAGGAAGCTCCCCGCCAGAAGTGTTGATTTTACTGACCTAACAAAACAGTGTCATAAGACGTGCTCAGAATTTACATAATGGTCGCAGGTCACCGGCGCGACTTTATGTCGTAATTGAAGCTATTGGTAGATGCCCCCCGCGAGAATGTCAAACTGGATTCTGGAGAATAGCAGGAAGACGCAAGGCAGTACTAACACTACGACCTGGACTTCTGGAGTTTTCAGGGCTACGGTATAGGGAGCGAATGATTACCTATAACTAGCACAGAAACCATATTGCATTTTTAAGAGTCGAACAGGAAAAAGGAGGCAATGGTTGAGAAGGGAGTGATATACGGTTTTATCCTATCTACCCTATTATTCAAGCTGTACGTATAGCAAACAGTAAAGCACATGGGAGAGAAATTTTGAAAAGGTTTTTATTTCAGGAAGAAGAAACAAAATTAAGGTTTACCAACGAAGTAGTTCTGTCAGAGACATCAAAGGACTTGGAAGAACAGTTACATGATCTGCATTGTCTTTTGGAAAGAAATTAAAAGACGAGCGTAAATAAGTAAAAACAAGCGTAATGAAGTGCAGCCGAATGAAATCAGGTGACGCTGCAGAATTAGATTACGAAATGAGAAGCAGAAAGTAGCAGACGGAGTTTGCTATTTTGATTTCAAAATAACTGACAGTGGCGGACGTAAAGAAAATATAAGATAAAGATTAGCAATGACAAGAAAAGCATTTCTGAAGAAGACAAATGTATTATCGATTCAAAAAAAATGTTTGGCAGTCTTTTCTAAAACTCTTTGTCTTGAGTGTAGTCTCGTATGAAAGTAAAACATGGACGATAAACTACACACACCAGAACAGAAGTTTTTGAAATGTAGTGTATCGTGTAACTAATGAATTGAGCTTTATGGTACAACTTTACCGTGGTATCAAAGTAAAGTTCATTTGGTGAAGTGAGGCTTAACGGGTAGTAGGGGAGAGCGAGTGGGGTCATTGGGGAAGACTATGTCTTGAAGTAGCTTCAAATGTACGTAGTTCGCATTAGTTATACAGAGACGAAGCGACTTCCACAAGACAGCTTAGCGTAGAGAGCTACTTGAAGCTGAATAATATAACGTGTTGGCACGTGTTGTGCAATAACGTGGGACAGATCTGAGCCTGGTCGGCAGCACATTTTTAACGTAGTAGTGTTATGTATTTCATCAAGTAGATTACATAACTTTACAACATAATAACTTTACAACATAATCAAGTAGATTACATAACTTTTATTTTCCTATGGTTTGCTGGTAACGAAAATAATTTGTACCAAAAGGTGTTTAAAATTCCTTCATTCAAGAAAGTTAACGTATGTGCATCTGTACCGTTCTTAAAGGGGATCTACATAAAGGGCGTTCCAAAAACGGCAAGCACAGTTGAAAATATCTGGAAAGTGTGTGATATGGTATTAGACGATGATACAGTTGACCCCGAAGACATACCATAAGAAAGAGTACGGTATGTTTTACATGAAGAATTAGCTATGATAAAGCACTGAAAATTTTTGTGCATTGTTTGAATACCGGTCAAACGAAAATGCGGAAACGAATACATCGAACATAAAAAAAAAACAGTCCAACTGACCTAATGATGAGTCAGACAGCTATAAAAGAAGCTTCAAGAGAAACAGTTAGGCAAAGACGATGATATTGCACCAAAGAAGGGGAAGAACGCTTCATCAGCCAGAAGGTTTAGTGGTTGTTTTTATATGTTACGTGAGTGTTTCTACGCATTGATTACCTTTCAGAGGGTAAAACAGTAATGGGAGTTCTCTGGAGCAACTGGATGCAAAAATTCCAGTCAAGATTGCAAAAGATGAAGTCATCTTTCATTAGGAAAGGGTTTTCTCAGTGAGAAATCTGTAGGACTTTCAGCTTGGATTCTCTGTATACCATTCTATTCATCATGGTTGGCACATCTTGTCTTCCACGTATTCTTAGTTGTTTTTCAGAGGAAGGTTTTCTACATTTTTTTTTGACACACGTTTTGAAATGAATGAAAAATTGTGTTAAACGTAACTTCGTGCTTTGCAGTCCTTTCACAACTAGACATGCACTGTGCTTCAGGAAAAAAAAAATTCATTGATACAGAATGAAACTACAGGCTATGAAAAATAAGTCCCCTTTTGACTTTAATACATTTACTTTTACTGCCACGAGGGAAAGTTTCAAGTTTCGCTGGTGTATGGAAATAATAACATTCAGATTTCAGTGTTACAAAATGTTTATTATTAAGTGACAGCTTAATGCTCAAAGTCCGGAGCTAATCCACCGCGAAGTCACGCGTTGTATGAAGATCTTCCTGTCCTCCCTGAAAATACATCAAGAAGTTTTCCAGCATTACTCCGTTACAGTGAAATTTTTGACCACAGTCGAAACCAAAGGTTTAACCTCCAAACGTGCAGAGTGATCATACCCAGAAGACCCCAGGAGACTGCGGGCAAGGTTCTAACATAAGTATTTACTGCTGTGGGGCTTTTCGTAGCCCGCTCGACTTTTCAAGTTTCCTCGATGTTGTAACCTCTTGCCAAGCTCTCTCAAGGAGTATAGAAATTTTATCCTCCCTGCCTTCGGTGGATAGCTGTCGTGATCTATAGGCACGTATTTATTTCACCTGTATTTCATCTTTAGTCATTCTTCGAATGTGAGTAAGATACTTCCTAAATTAGTTTCATTGTACTGGTTATTGTTGCCATTCTGATGTTGAGTTGTCTGTAGATTTTGTTATTGACTGATCTGTTGATCCCTGCAGGTTCGAGCACCGAAACGTATCATTATGAGCAATAGACGAGTCCATGATGTGTGAAAAACTTACAGATGGCTTAGAAGCAGTGGTAGTATGTCCAAGTTTACTGTTAAAAAGAAGTGCACATAGCACACAATAAGTAATTTTCAAACCATTAAAACTTTTTTAAAGGACAACGTAATCGCCTTTGCCTGTGAAACTATTTTCTCATAAATAACGTGCTGTTTCAACCTTATGGCAGTAATATACATGTCAATATTTTTTTTTTAAGTTTTCACGGGAGTTGAAGCACAATTTTCACTGTACTTCGCCTGATAATTGCCACAAGGTCAAAATTGCGTTAACGGATTTTATGATTAAAGATGGCTCTGTAGCCAAAGGCAATTACGACGTCCTTTGAAAAATTTTACATGACTGTGAACCACAGCTACGAAAAACGAGCACTGCTAAGACGTTAGGCAGTTTACAGTTATTTAACTTAATTATGGATGAACGTCCATTGTAAATTTTACTCGCCATATTATATGCTGTTTCCACATATTTCTTTCGTACCAATCTATCTCAATGACAAATCCAGAAAAGAAGCTGTTTATTAATGTTCAACATTCCGTTATAGTGCGATTCCATTTTACAAGAAGGAACAACTATAGAATATTGATATTAGGCAAATCACCCATTCAGACACAGCACTAATTATTTGAAAGTATCAGTCATTTCTTCAATACACGCATTGTACATGACTATTAATTTTTCTAATAGGAAAACAATTATACGCAGAGCTGTTCTCATGGTGGCGTTCGAACAGGGCAATACAGCGTTTCTGACTCAGTCTAGCGTTACAACCTGTACAGCTGCGTACTGAAGAAATAAGGATGATGTTTTGGTTTGTGGGTTGCTCAACTGCGCGGTTGTCAGTGCCTGTGCAAGTGTACTATCTTTACTCAGTCCAATCTCGCCACTTTCATGAAATGATGAAATGATGAGGACAACACAGACACCCGGTCCCCGGGGGATGAAGAAATAAGGAAGAGATTAAGGCTATTCTTTTACTGGTTCTACACATAATAGAGAAATTTAATTTTTTTTAGGCCATAAGTCTTTATGCAGATTTAATAGCATTCTCTTTCTGCTTCTATGTTTTCATCACTACGCTCCTACTACACATAACATCTTCCCAAATTTGTTTTTCACTACAATTATGTCCTTCTACTGCTCATCCTAGCTCCAAGCGCCTATTTCTGGCAGCCAGAGTAGGTGACTTGCTCACCTACTACTTCTGCTGGTAAAGATTTTTGTTTTTCTAGGCCAATTGTTTTTAGCATGTCTCCATTTCGTACTTTATCTGCCCATTAAATATCCTCAACAATGTCAATGAGCTGCGTCCTTACCTTAACCCCTCCTAAATTTAATAGTTTATTCTTAAAAAGTTTCTGTGATTTCAGATGATTTGATATAATTTCTTTTTATTTCTGTTTTATAACGGTAATCCACGCTATTGTTGAATTCTTTTCCAGAACTGCGGGATTAGTTGTTTGGAGAGCCTGTTCTCATTCATTCAGAGGAGGTATCCAAAGTGTTAACCTCCAGTTAGCTATTACCTACCATTACCTACATACCGATGAGTTATTTTTCAAGGGTTTTCTCTTATTTTAACAGAATCTTTTATGCAAAGACTGCGACAAGTTTCGCATATTTTATCCGTGGGTATGAATGTGTGCATTAAAGTGAATGAAACCATACTAGGATAGGTCAGTGGTGAAGTAGATTTGTATGTTGTAGATTATGAGTTTCTTGGCGTTTCATACTTTTCTACAACAGTTTTATGAACACCTCTGACTGTTGCAGTATAGGCAAACTCAACACACATTCTTCATAATTATCCGTTGCAAAGTGTTACTGTCGCAGGATGAGCCCTTAGGATGACAACAGCAGCAGTAGGTTGACTCTTGAAAGCTACAGAATTAACGTCAGACTGTGCAGTTTTCCTGTATAGCATTGTAATGAATGTGGGTCAACACATTTGTATTCAAGTGTACGACTGGAGCAACAGCTTGGTTCACCAATTGGGCGAGAGGGTTGAAATCGATGTGGAAGCCATAAGAGACGCAGGAAAGCATTGATCTTACAACAAAAACAGTTAACCACTCGCCTGAACTGAAACTATAATCAGAACGCTAGGGAGGAAATTGAATACCGCTATTATTTAATGCCTGTTTAGTACAGCAAACACGCAGTACTTCACTCGGACGAGTAATCAAAGCTTTGTTAAGATTCTCAGGCACTGACAAAGTCTATTTCCGCTTCGTGTGAGAGGCGTTCTATATAAAAACTACTGGCCCGACTGATTCTTTTTTTTTTTTTTTTTTTTAGTGCATAGTGATTTAAAGACCGTAAGTGTCCCGATTTGTTACTATAAAACCATTTGCTACGATGGCTAATCACGTAAATCGGTTCTGATGCAAAGTACAGTTGGCTCCATGTAATGAATGTATGAAACTGAAAAGCAAGAATATAATTTAGAAGAAAAATTTCGGTATCCATAAACGTAGAGAGGATGATACTGCGTAGCTAGGACTATGTACCATTTAATGTTGTCTCACTGTTTTTTTTTAATGTTTTAAATGTTATCTAGGTTGGGAAGAATGCAGTAATTACGAGATTAAAGTGTTAGTATAATATGATGACCTGAAACATGTCGTTGTAGCTAAGGGCGTAAGTCCGACTATAGATCAATAGGTTCGTGTTTGAAGTGCAACCGTTTCTACTACCCCTTTCTGGCACTTGACATCACTTTCACCACAGGCAATGTTTTCAGTGCCTGAATAATGCTGATAACCTTCTTGGTATAGATAGTAAGCTACAGATTCAGTGCTTACCTGAGTGAGCCAGTTCTCAGTACGGAGGAAGACAAGAGCATCTATCTCCAGTGGGATAACACGTTAACAGAACTGTTCGAGCCAACCTTGGAAATGATTTCTACTTTCTACTTGGCAAGACAGGATGGAACAAAAAATGAAACGAAGATACACTGGAGCACTATAAGTAAAAGATGATGAAAGAAGCCTACGACAAACCATGTGTAGACTAAGGGTCTGATGAGTCGAATATGTTATGCAGCGTCTAGAGATAGTAACCGCGGCGCTAATGATAGAAACAGTTGCAGAGGTAACAGATGTGTAACAGTTTAATTGCCAGTAGGACATTACAAAGCACAAGACAGATAGAGGAGAACAAGTCTGATGACTGATGAATAGAAACAAAAATTGTATAAAAACGCTGGGATATTCGACAACTTTTAAGCCACAAAATACTACAGCGACTTCAACATCTTTCAAAGATATTGTCTTCCTTATAAATACATGACACACTTAAAGCTACCTGTAATATATGATCTTCAAATGATCTGTTATCTTTTTAGGATTATTACTGATTTGCTGATCATTTGCTTCTTCATCCTCTGATAAAGGCGTCATTATCAGCATACCTCACTCCCGGCCTATTACTAATATAATCCTCCCACGAGGAAACATCCATGCAGGGAATATGTATAATCAGCAGCACCGATCACCCAGGCACGTTCAGTTGTATGAAAACGTGAATACAAAGCAAACATTTGTTTATAAATAGACAAGTGGGGAGAACGAGAGTTACTTTCGGAAATTGTTTCGAGGAATCTCTCTCGTATGGAGATTTGAGTGTAGGAGGAAGATAACGGGAAACTGAGGATACAAATTGATTCCTGAATGTACTGAGAACTGATCGGGTGAAAGAGTAACGATACAACAAACATATGCCAGGAAGTGTGAAATTAGTGCATACTCCGCAGCAGAGTGAAAGATTTATTCCGGAATCAGAAAAAAAGACATTTGAATAAATGTGTATTCCGCACTAAAGTATTTCCTGTTTGTAGAGCACAGTTTAAGGATAACCATTGAGCTGAACGAGTATCATATTTAATCATTCAGATGGTCGCCGTTGGAATTGCACAAATGCTTGCAGCGAAATTTGAAGCCGTGACACAGGTAAAGGACATATCAAAATTAAAATAGAAAGTAGCGTATAAGTAGTTGAAGCAGTGAAGACTTTCGATATAGCTAAGTGAGGCTGGATTTACAATTCCTTGCAGCCTTCATACTTTTGAAATACACATGTATGTTGGACACATCATTTTCTAAGAACTTCCAGGAAAATCAATACTTTTTATTCCTCTCTGTTTCCAGAATCTTCTCCACTATTTTCGAAGGAGAATTCTTTTTGCAGGTCCGTAGCCAATGAAGGATTTCTTCTGGAAGTAGAAGTTCCACAGTAACACTTTATGGTTTTTGTTTCAATTATTTATAGGCTATTTCACTGAGACTAATTTCTGGCTCGTAGCCCCATTCTGTGGCGCTCATTCTTGTAATCGGACAAGCAGTCAAGCTGAAAAGTGCAGCATCATTGCCGATCATGTTGAGCCAGGTTGCTGCTTGAGGCTCGTCTGGTTACAACAATGAGCACCACAGAATAAGGCTACGACCCAGAAACTAGCCGCACGCAAATTAAACATAAACAAATAAAGTGTATCTGTGTATCGTCTACAAGCAAAACAAATTTCATTGTCCACTGTGCAGTATATATTGCCTTTGAATTTAAATGGTACCGGTTTTGAAGCTCCAAGACTCCATATGGAGGCACAAGGATGTGGGAATGGTGTATATCAGCAACTTATTAACCCTTTGACCACCAGTGGTTTCTGCCTGAAACCATCATTTATTACTTTTTTTTAAAGCACCAGTGCCTCTTGCACGAATCCTCTGGGCTATTGCAAGACAGAGACATCTATTGGTACAATGAAGCACTTCTACGAGTGTTGTGCGTTGTAGGAGTCACTTTAAGTGTTCACAGCAACAGTCGGCGCAGTGGTTTTGCTACGGCACTGTAGGAGAATGTGACGTGCTTTTTAACCTATTACTCGTATTTAGGAGATCATTGACAGTGAAAGAAAGTACATCCAAAGGTATTGAAACGTTTTGAAATGAAACTAATGGAGCAGTATCTACTTTTTAAAATTTTAGGCCCATATTTTGCTTCTTACTTAGGAGTATAATTTGTTATAGCCATTGTGAGTTCATGGAAGTTTCTAGAGGTGAGACTGTGTCTAGGAAAGATGCGAAACTGCTTTCAAATATGTCTCATGAAATGATGGGTGGTTGAAAACTGTATGTTCCAGTGGCTCCAAAGTGAAGCCACTACATTTAAACATTTGACTGCTTTTGCCAATTTCTTCTTGAATTACTTGTTGCTATAACAATATAGGTTAATTTGGTGAAAAATTTTAAAATTTTTTTCCAAAGTCATACCACCTTATATATTACCAGTTTCTTCTTGTATTCGTTGCTTACTAGGATGATAACGTTAATTTTGTGGTGAATTTTAAAATTATTTTTTATGACTATTGGGACCCGAAGAATTGACAACAGAAGTAAGCTTTGATTTTATCCACGGTGTGAGCGAGGTCATAGCTGTTAAACTCAGTATTAAAATGTAAACTCAACCGCCTTTCGCAATGCAAAAGCACTAGAATTGACGTACGTCGAAGGGCTTCCTACAAGAACCAAATAAAAGCAATAAAATTAACAAATATTCATATTAACCAGGATGTTGAATTTTTCTATTTATAGTTTTATTTTTAGCATTTTTATAAGGGTGTTGTAGAGCAGTTCTGATGATGAAGGCTTGCTTCTTCGAAATTCGTCAGTTCTAGTGCTTTTCCATTGTGAAAGGCGGATGAGCCTACATTTCGACATAGAAAGTAGTAAACTTCCTGAATGATACTGTGATCATTGTGGATTTTTATTAGTGAAGCCGTCTAGATTGCTCACTATATATCACCACTGCCAGCTACTGCCATCATATAATGAAAACTTAGAAAATGTAAAAGCTTGAAGCATAGTTTTTATTGCTATTGACACCCGACGTTGTTTTACAACCCATAAGTTTTGGTCTGATGATAGTAGCAGCCGAAACGTCGTTATAAATATACAGGCTGAACCAGAACTCCACCGACAAACTTTCAGAGGTGGTGTTATGGAGTAAAAGACAAGAAAGTCTAGTAAATGTGGACTCTAAAATGTATACCTTAACACTTTCATACCTGAATTTTTTCTGGAGGAAGGAAAGGTCTATTTTACGCTCTTATGCTCTTAGACGATTTTAGAAGCAAGATTTATTCAGGTATAAGTACATGTTTTTAAAATGCGATTTATACACATGGTTTCTTTTTATGAACTAACATAATTAAATTTGAAATACTCACTGTTCTAATAAAGTAACTGACCATTCAGTAATTACCATGCAAAATGACAGTAAGAACATTCACTCATTCAATGGAATACAACTAGCCAAACTATTCTGTGTGTTCTGAGTGTCTCAAGCCGCTGCGTACTGTTACATTTACGTCTCGATATTTTTATAGTGATGCACAACAGTTGGCAGCACTTCCACACAAAGAAAAGAATGAACATTTACCATCGAGAGGAAAAATTACAGTTGTTATGAAGGCACAGCAAAAAGTTACTGTACACAACTGTAGCCAGTGGGTCTGAAAATGTTAAGAGCTATGAGCACTTCATCATTTTCAGTGAAACAAATCTCTTCTACTGCGAGCTCTTTCCTTTCAGTATTATGGGAGGTGGTAATATGAACTGAAAAAATTAAAAAAAAATGTTTAGTAAACATCGGGGCTAACACCCATTTAAGAGCTAATTTTAGAGCCCACGTTTACTGGACTTTTGTTTTGCTCCGTAGCACCACCTCTGAAAGACGGCTTTATTCAGAGAGAAAAAGTACGTCACTAACACAATTCAAATGGTTTAAATGGCTCTGAGTACTATGGGACTTAACATCTGAGGTCATCAGTCCCCTGGAACTTCAACCTAACTAACCTAAGGACATCACACACATCCATGCCCGAGGCAGGATTCGAACCTGGGACCGTAGCAGTCGCGCGGTTCCGGACTGAAGCGCCTAAAACCGCTCGGCCACCGCAGCCGGCGAACACAATTCAAGTGATGCACAGACTGGTGAGCAAATTTTTCTTTCTCAGCACATCTATCCACGTATGACAAGTACGAATACGCTTCGACAGTACTAACGCGGGTTCTAATGCAGGACCATTGGCTCAGCGTTAAAATGTGAAAGGGGAAGCGGCTGAAATAGCGCTTTCTCTAGACGCAAAAAACTAAGAACAAAGAGTAATTCTCAATTGAAAAATGAATAGTTAGGCCTAAAAGAGTTGCTTTTACATCCTCTTTGATCTATGTTTTCATGTCAATGAAAGAAATCCATCTTCGCTACTGGCCTCTCGCGGTGGCCGCCGCAGCACTCGCCAGTAGCTAAGAAGGCAGCAAGTGCCCAGGGAGTCCGGGAGACTCCTTGGCAGGCCAGCCAGCCAGCTTCTCGCCTCGCGACCAGCCCGTTTGCAGATGGGATCCGCGCGGCGGCTCTGCCGCATCGCGCCTCAATTTCCGCCCGCCCGTTCGCTCGGCTTCCCGACAAGGGCTTCCCCCCTCCCCAATCCCCCCCTCATCACCCACACCCCTACCGGCAACCCTCGTTATCTAATCACATCGGTGACGTCACCACCCGCGCCACCCCAGTTCATTTGCCTCCCCGCCTGCGCGCGTGCCGACGGCAGCACGACCCCCTTCTACTTTTTCCCCGCTCACCCCTCCCCTGTTACTGCTCCCCTTTTTAATCGATTTCGCGATTTGTGTCGAGATATACATATACATATATATATGTATATACATATACTTGCGACCGCGAGGGGGAAGTGTTTCGGATTTCCTTTTTTCATCCTCCTCCTACCCCTCGCACCCCCTCCCTGCCCTGTCCTCCTCCCACAATTCACTCTCCTTCTTTTATTTTTTTGTTCCTGTTTTTGCGAGAGGCCGATGGCGGCCGGAGCAGGGGCGGTGCCCGCCAATAGCGCGCGGTTTCCGCAGGGAAACTCGCAATTTGCCGGTGTGGTGGGGGCGCCCCGCTGCGTGGGGGAAGAAGTGGATTGTGACGGGGGAGGGGCCGGCCCTGCCGCCGCGCCCCCTCGCTCAGCGCCACTTTGCGAACTCGGCGAGTATCGATCGGTCGAAGCGCAGCGGCCAGGCGCCGCCGCCGAGCGCGCTATTAATACGGGGCACGGTCCAGCGCAGGGGCGGCAGTAGCCACCGGCCGTCGCTGGTTTTGCGACAACACACGGCTGCCCGAGAGCCGGTTGGCGGTGCTTTAGTGTGAACGTTGCGCATCGTCCACGACTGTGTGTGTGTGTGTGTGTGTGTATGGAAGTTGGCTACTGCTTCTCCTGTTTCGTTTGCTTCCGACTGAATTCCGTTAAATTTCGATTTACACGATAAAGCACATAAATCTAAAGGTTGTCTATTCAACCACACATTTTGTGAATAACGTAAACTGCGAACACAAACATGGTAAATACTGCGGGGAATACGGACCACCGACAGCTTCCTATCCGCAGAGTACTTAGTCGATGCAACTGATCTACTGTAGAGGCTGATTGCACTGTGCTTCTCTATGCTCTTCTCGAGTACTGCTGCACGGTATGGCGTCCTTACCAGATAAGATTAACGGAGGACATGGACAAATTTAAAAAAGGTTATTTCATATTGTGTTATCACGAAGTAAGGGAGGGAGTCACGGATATAAGAAGCGTTTTAACATTGCAGTCACCAATTTTTTGCTCCGACTGCTAAAATATATCGTAAGTCAGGGTGAGTTGGACCACTGGGTGAAATGGACCAGTGGGCTGTCTTACAAATGCGCCATTGGAGAGCAGCTCCTGTTACTTGTAAAGAACAAACGAGGTGCAGAACTATTGCTGTCATTTTCGTGTTAGTTTTGGAGAAAAATCACATTTTCTTTACTCGTAAGCCGAAACATTTTCGCTTGTAGTTACATAATTTTAGTATTAAGAGTTTTATACAACACTGATGAACTTTTTTACTGCGAGCTTGACAAATGTGTAGGCATGAAACTAAACAAAAATGACCACCGATTTCACTACCTACAGACAGAAATCAGTGATCCCACTGAATATGTCCACAGTCTGAGACTATGTTTATTTGTCGGAAGATATGTCTGTGCCAGCAAGTGGAAGAACAGAATCTTGTACAAAAGCCAGACAACCACTTCGAAGCTCATCAAAAGACCTACTGATGCTAAGCACATCATAAGAGCTGAGTTACCTCCACAAATCAAATTCTGTCACTGGGACAACTACGGACTCCATTCGTACTAAAGATAAAACTCTCCATCTAATTTAGAATGATGGACCAATGTTATTTGGGAGAAATGGACCATACGTTTTAATGTGAGAGAAATGGAGCTCAAAAAATTTTTAGCATCAAAGCATGTGCAGTGATCCCATTGAATATGGCCGCAGTCTGAGACTATGTTTATTTGTCTGAAGATATGTCTGTGCCAGCAAATGGAAGAACAGAATCTTGTACAAAAGCCAGACAACCACTTCGAAGCTCATCAAAAGACCTACTGATGCTAAGCACACCAAAAGAGCTGAGTTATCTCCACAAATGAAATTCTGTCACTGGCACAACTTCGGACTCCATTCCTACTAAAGCTAAAACTCTCAAGATTACCACCTCACAACTGACTACTCATACGCCAGCACAGACAAAAATTTTGGAAGACTTATCACCCGTTCCTTCTGTTGATGAAACCATGAATTTTAATAGGAAGGCAGTAACTGTATTCCGAGGACTAAACTCTGCTGAAAATATTAAAACTGTAAAAAAAAAGAGCGACAATAGGAGAAAAGAAATATAAATAAGGCACAAAGAATCAGCAAAGGGATGTACTAGCTAAAAGAAAAGTAGACTTAAGAGGCTCCATGAGAGAAATACAGCAAATAGCACACCGTGGTCACCAGGAGCAGACATTGTAGAAGATTACGAAAACGACGTCGTAGAATGAGATGGGAATGGATGTGTTGTCTGTGGTAAGATCTACTTCGAAAACAATAAAAACTACAATTGGATACAGTGTGTTGCCTCCGAACGATGGTCAACGTTTGGAAATAAGTGTAATTGCTGTAGTGAGACAAACACAGGCTAATGCTTGAACAAAATCAACAGCTCATTAGTAAAGCCAATGTTCAATCAAAATTTATAATAGACTGTTAAAGCTGTTTTGGACTAAAATATTTAATAATATAATTCTGTATTCATTACAACATGTTCCAAATAAAAATATGAAATTTTAATTGACTTTTTCTTCATATGTATCAATTTTTATATGGTCCCTCTCTCCAGTACACTGGTCCATCTCATCCTTACACCTGTGGGTGACGTTGACCACTCATAAATGTTCCCATTTTATCATCTCTTGTATTTTAAGTGGAAGTAGCTCAGTAATATGTTTCACGTAAGTTTATATGATACTCTATAGGAACATGCTGCTAGAAGCAAAAACAAAGTCGAAAAACACACCAATTTTACGCTCAAAAAAAGCGGTCCAATCTCTCGGACTTACCGTAAAGGGCAGTCAAATGAAAACGAGACAAATGAGCAAAAAGTAAGTAAACTTTATTATTTGGAAAGTAATCGCCATAACTGTTAATGCGTTTGTCCCACTTTGAGAAAAGACTGAATGCCTTCATGGAAAAATGTTTGCGTTTTCCTACGTGACTGTGATTGTACCCAGGCGTGCAAGTCTTTGTCCGAAGTAAATCAACGACCACAAATTTATTCAGGACTCAAAAAATGTGAAAACCGCATGGGGAGAGATCGGGAATTTATAGAGGATGTGTAACGTCTTTCCAGCGAAACTTCTACTTCGTAGTCGAAATGCCGTTGGCAACATGTGGGGGTGGCATTATCCTGCAGCAGAATAATGTTCCAAGAAGTCAATGAGCAGCGGGCGCTTGCAGTTAAAGAAAAGTGTCGTCACCACTTTCACGGAGATGACGCGTTTTTTTTTTTTTTACTGTGCTGCAGACGTTTGGCTGGGAAGTCGTTACACATCTTCCATACAGTCCCGATCTCTCCATACGATTTCCATATTTTTGGTGTCCTGAAGAAAGACATTCGTGATCGTCGATTTGCATCTGGACGAAGACGTGCACGACTGGGTACTATCATAGTACGTCACCGCAAACATTTTCCCAACAGTAGGATAAATGTGTTAACAGGTAAGGCGATCGTTTTTAAAATAATAAGTAATTTATTTATTTTTCATCCAGCTGCCTCGTATTCATTTGACTGCTCCTTATATGTTTTTTAAAAAATTGATCCATCATTTCCGGCCCAGCTGAACATTATTTACGTTAAGAATAATTTAGACCTCTCTAGTGCACAATGAAAAAATATGCACATTTTCTTAATTGTGGACCAGAGAGGTCTACATTAGTGTTACCGTAAAAAATGTGAAACTGGGCCGGAAATGATGTATGAATTTAAAAAAAAATCTTTTAAATACATATAAAGGGCAGTCAAATGAAAACTAAGCATATGGATAAAAAGTATGGAAAATCCAGGATGGAATGAAACAATGTTATGGGAAGGAAAGTTGCTACTCTCCATATAGCGGAGATGCTGGATCGCAGACAGGCACAACAAAAAGACTCACAATTAAAGCTTTTTGCCATTGGCCTTCGTCAACAATAGACACACGTAGGTGCACACACACACAATCACGCAAACGCAATTCTCACACACGACTGCAGTCTCAGGACACTGTGGTTTCAGTTCCCTGAGAAAGCAGTCGTGTGTGAGAGTTGGGTTTGCTTGAGTGTGTGTGTGTGTGTGTGTGTGTGTGTGTGTGTGTGTGTGTGTGTGTGCGTATGTGTGTCTATTGTTGACGAAGGCCAATTGCCGAAAGCTTTAATTGTGAAAGTCTGTTTGTTGTGCCTGTCTGCGACCCAGCATCTCCGTTATACAGTGAGTAGCAACTCTCTTTCTGTTGCTGAATTCTGTCGGGACGAATACGTCGGCTACAGCCAAAATATTTTGTTGACTCTATCCTACTTAGACAGAAATGATCAACATGATAATGTAGGACGAATCGGAGCTCACACGGAACGTTTGCGTCATTTTCCCCAGAGTTTAGAATAGTAGAGAAATAGTCCGAAAGTGCTTGTAGGAACTCTCTGTCAAATGCTTGAGTGAGAATTCACTAGATCCATTATGAATGACGAACTGCGACTGTCATTTAAATTGGCAGTTTATGTAGGTATGATTCATAACCAGCCGCTATTTGAATTTGATACAATTTACTGTAGTAGCTAGTTTTAGAGCCACTGGAGGCTCGTCATCACATGGAAGTTTACACGAACATTATATCTCGACCACGTGCAGGCGCTAGCGGCGTACTGATGCACTGCCTGGTGGTATCCATGACAACTTAATTCCGATAACGTACATCTCAGCCAGCTTGCGCACAGACACACAGATGATATTTTGGTTTACTTCGTTTCACAGTAAACAAACACTACGAAACTGCACGTATGCACGTAAGCGACTTACTATCATGACGAACCTGCAAGGCCTTCAACGAGGGACCATTATCACCGCCAACTTTGACGGTGCATGCTTAAAAACAGTTGCAAATTCATTAGCTGACGCTATTTTGTGTAGTACCATGACTACATTAACTTTTTCTATAAAACGGAGCAGTTGAAGAAAAACTATTTTATTGACATGTACAGTACGCTATTTACGCTTCTATACCGACAACATGACAACCGCAGTCTCTTCATATTCCGCTCGCTACACATCGAACAGCCTACGACCGTATCTTGGATTCTGGCCTCCAGTTCAAAGTCGACTGCTACACGCCTCCTATCAACTACACCCGCCTAATTGCGTGCTTTCTGACAAACCATCTGTCCTATGTAACCATCAACATCACCTGCTCCCGAATTTTCCATCCAACTGCAGGCGTACCCCAAGGTCCGTCCTATAAGAGCTGAATTCCCAAAACTACCCCCTCCCATGTACGTGCTCCACTATACTGACGATACTGCCTTCCTTGTGGTTCATCCCACCTTTTATTCAACCCAACGATCCCTGGTGTAACCTTACCATCAATCCTGGAAAATCCCAGACAACAATTAAAGAAAAAATCCACTCGAGCATTTCGTCCCAGAGGCCTTTCCCGGACAGTGCACGACCGTTTAATACAACCAACTAAAAAATTGAATATCTTGGGTTAAAAGTCGATCAAAAACTACACCTGCACCTATTAACCATCCAAAAAAGAGCCCAGTCCGGAACCGTGCGACTGCTACGGTCGCAGGTTTGAATCCTACCTCGGGCATGGATGTGTGTGATGTCCTTACGTTCGTTAGGTTTAAGTAGTTCTACGTTCTAGAGGACTCATGACCTCAGATGTTAAGTCCCATAGTGACCAGAGCCAATTGAACCAAAAGAGAGCCCAAAATAGATTAAAACTACTAACTATCCGAATCTGAAGATAATCCCATCTCCCCGACTATCTTCCATACACACAAAACATTCTTACATCTGACAATATAGCATGAACTTCTACTCCTCCCAAGTTTCATCAACCACTCCCTATCCTGGAATGACACGTACTCTGCTTTCTACATCCGACTATCGTCACTCATCTGCTACATCTCCATTTTGTCTTATCCTTGAGACACCTGACCATCTGCAAACATTACATGCCCTTTATCAACATAATTTGAGTTTCCACCTCCCAGACCATGAACTCAACGCTAAAATCAATTATTTGGCACTAGGAAATACACTGAGTTCTAAATTCCAACCATAACCTACTCAGCACATCCAAAATGAATGCCCCAGCTGGCATCCCACTCGTAACGTGCTCATCCTACCTATTAGTCCTCACATCTTTTTCTGTATAATATACTCCCCGTATCCAAAACTGTACCTGCAGTTACCAGGAGCATACATCGTATCAAGCTCATAATAAAGAGTATCCGCAGCTCATCATCATCATCTTGTCATAAACATAATCTACTGTACCTTTTTATATTTTGTACATTAAAACTGTAAATTTTATAGTGAAGTGGTTGAAAAGCAGCAGTGTGGTCACTCCTAACCCATTCCAGTAGGGAGGCTGCAAATAACTGTTTAATACGTCATTAAAAAGGAATTTTTCCTTTAATAGAGAGAGAAATTTTAACAAATTATGGATCTTAAAATGCGTCTAGAGAACAGAGTGTGAATGTACGAGCTCTGTATACACAAAAAATTTATGTTGGAGATAGTACAGCCAAATCTCTTGCAAAGGTGAGACTTCACTGGTGTCTGAAGCCGTTTCCTACCGACTACTGGAAACACATAACTTGGACAGACAAGAGGCTGCTTATTTACTTGCAAAACAGATGACAGCGGGTGACTGAATTCAAGCGTGACAATACTTAAATAATATTGAGGATATTCAGCCCACTTGTCAATTGTGTGATTATTGCCACAACATGTTCCATGACAACACTATCCCATTTTCAAGCGCTTAAAAGATTGAGTTCACAATGCACGTGTGCAACTTGGTTTTAAGTTGTGACGCGGATTAACGACATAAAAAAATTTTTAAGAACTTGAAAATGGAATAATGTTATTCCAAAACATGTTGTGGCAATAACAACATGATTGACAACTGGGCTAAATATCCTCAATATTGCTTAAATAACAGTTGTATGATGCTTCACATCAGTTATCCAGTGACGATACGTAAAATGAAATGATCCACATGGGGGACATTCTAAGATTGCAACCAAAGGTGTAACATTCAGAAAGTGCTCAGTAAGTTGTTACACGATCGTCTGTTGTAGGTGTTTAACATTTTACTTCCTGAAATCTTAGTGCTAGATGTATGACGCATTGTTGAGTGCCGACCAAAAATAAAAGCGGGAAGTATGAATTTTTGCTTTTTTCAAGAGAATCTAATTGATGTGGGTCCGCCACTTCAAGCCAGTATCGAAACAACCCTCAAAGAATTGGCTGCAAGCCAGCGGCCCTGCAGTAAAAAAGGCGGATTTGATTTCATCTGCCGAGAAGCACAAGGCCGGTGCTTCTTAGTGTGTAAAAGGTGACTTAATGATTACCTCACAAAGGGTAAAAAATAACAAGCGAGTACTACAGCACTCTGCTGTAACTGAGATTTAAAATAAATGTGAGGAGCGGCCTAAGGAGCCTAAAAAGTTATTTATCAACTGGATATTGCACCTCCCCACAAATCCGCTTTGACAGTGGTACAAAAAAGGCATTGAAACAGGAATTCTTGGAACATCCTTCCATAGTTATCAGAATTAGTACCCCAGATTACCAGCTGTGCTCAAATGTAAAGGTACTTCTTGATGGATAACATTTTCACTTCAATGAAGAGGCTATGGGAGTACAGAACGTGTTCTAAAATCGCACTCGAAGAACAGAGTTTACCTAATGGAAACCGCTGAACAGGAATCCATAGGCCTGTTAAGTGCTAAATGCATCTCCAAAAAGTATGTTTCTTGACTCCCAGGTAAAAAAAAGAAAAAATAACACTTGCCGTCGCAGGCGGCATATAAGTGAAAATTGATCTTCTAGAAGTCACACCATCATGTGAAATCACATTGTATCCGTTCATACCCCTATGTTTGTCTCCACTGAACGGTTCATGTTGTTGATGTTGTTGTTGCTGATGTTGATGATGATGATAATGATGATGGTATTGTGATCTTCAGTCCGTAGACTGGTTTGATGCAGCTCTCCATCCTATTATACCATGTGCAAGCCTTTTCATCTCCGAATAACTGCTACAAGCTACATCCTGAATCTGCTTACTGTATTGATTTCTTGGCCTCCCCCTACGATTTTTGCCTCCAACACTTTCCTCCAGTGCTAAATTGGTGATCCCTTGGATTCTCAGAAGGTGTCCTATCAACCTGTCCTTCCTTCTAGCCAGGTTGTGCCACAAATTTCTTTTCTCCCCAATTCTATACAGTACCTTCTCATCAGTTACGTGATCTACCCGTCCAATCTTCAGCATCCTTCTGTAACATCACATTTCAAAAGCTTCTATTCTCTTCTTGTCTAAACTGTTTATCGTTCGTGTTCCATTTCCATACATGGTTACAATTCGTACAAATGCTTTCAGACTGGGTGTTGTGTGATGTCCTTAGGTTAGTTAGGTTTAAGAAGTTTTAAGATCTAGGGGACTGATGACCGTAGATGTTAAATCCCATAGTGCTCAGAGCCAGCCAATACTTTCAGAAAATACTTCGTGACGCGTACATCTGTATTCGATATTAACAAATTTCTCTTCTTCACAAACGCTTTTCTTGCCACTACCAGTCTGTATTTTACACTGAAGAGCCAAGAAACTGGTACACCTGCTTACTATCGTGTAGGGCCCCAGAGAGCACGCACAAGGGCCGCAACACGACGTGGCACTGACTCGGCTAATTCTCAAGTAGGGTTGGAAGGAATTGACATCGTGAATCCCGCAGGGCTGTCCAGGGGATGGAGTACGAGGGGATGGAGGTCCCTTCTGAAGAGCACGTTATGAGGCATCCCACATATGTTCAATAATGTTCAAATCTGGAGAGTTCGGTGGCGCCGGCCGGTGTGGCCGAGCGGTTCTAGGCGCTTCAGTCTGGAACCGCGCGACCGCTACAGTCGCAGGTTCGAATCCTGCCTCGGGCTTGGATGTGTGTGATGTCCTTAGGTTAGTTAGGTTTAAGTAGTTCTAAGTTCTAGGGGACTGATGACCTCAGAAGTTAAGTCCCATAGTGCTCAGAGCCATTTGAGCCAGTTCGGTGGGCAGCGAAAGTGTTTAAACTCAGAAGAGTGTTTCAGGAGCCACTCTGTAGCAATTCTGGACGTGTGGGTTGTCGCATTGTCCTGACGGAATAGCCCAAGACCGTCGGAATCCACAATGGACATGAGTGGATGCAGGTGGATCAGATTGGATACTTACTTACGTGTCACCTGTCAGAGTCGCATCTAGACATATCAGAGGTCCAAGGTCCATGGATTCTTGAGGTTGTCTCCATCATACCCGTACACGTTCATCCACTTGACACAATTTGAAACGGGACTCGTTCGACCAGGCAACATGTTGCCAGTCATCTTCAGTCCAATGTCGGTGCCGACGGGTCCAGGCGAGGCGTAAAGCTTTGTTTCGTGCAGTTATCGAGGTTACAAGAGCGGGCCTTCGGCTCCGGAAGCCCAGTTCGATTATGTTTCGTTGACTAGTTCACACGCTGACAATTGCTGATGGCCTACCATTGGAATCTGCAGAAATTTCCGGAAGGGTTGTTCTTCTGTCACATTGAACGATTCTTTTCAGTCGTTGTTGGTTCTGTTCCTGCAGTATCTTTTTCCGGCAGCAGCGATGTCGGAGATTTGACGTTTTACCGGATTCTTGATATTCACGATACACTCGTGAAATGTCGTACGGGAAAATCGCCACTTCGCCGCTACTTCGGAGATGCTTTGTCCCATGGCTCCTGCGCCCACTATAACACAACGTTCAGACTCACTTAAATCTTGATAGCCTGCCATTGTAGCAGCAGTAACCGATCTAACAACTGCACCAGACAGGTGTTGTCTTATATAGGTGTTGCCGACCGCAGCGCCGTATTCTGCCTGTTTACATATCTCTGTATTTGAACACGCATGCCTATACCATTTCCTTTGGCGCTTCAGTGTATGTCATCTATACTTCGGCCAACATAAGTTCTTTTGCTGCCGAAATAAGCAAAACCAATCTTCTACGTTAAGTGCCTCGTTTCGTAATCTAATTCTGAGCTCCACCTGATTTAATTGGTCTACATTCCATTATTTTTATTTTTATTTTGTTGGTGTTCATCTTATATCATCCTTTCAAGATACTGTTAATTCCGTTCAACTGCACTTCCAAATCCTTTACTCTGTATGACAGACTTACATCATCAGCAAACCTCAAACAAAGTTTTTATTAATTCCTACCCATAACTTTTCTTTGGTTTCTTTTACTGATTGCTCAATGTAGAGATTGAGAAACCATCTCAAGAACTGCTTCCCTGTCATACCACTCGACTCTTATAACTGCTGTGTGGTTTCTGTACAAGTTGTAAATAGCTTTTCACTCTCTTTATTTTACCCCTACTACCTTCAGAATTTCAAAAGAGAGTACTCCAGTCAACATTTTCCATAGCTGTTTCTAAGTCTACAATGGCTATAGATGTAGATTTGCCTTTTCTTGGCCTATACTCTAAGATAACTAGTAGTGTCAGTATTGCAGCGTATGTTCCTAACACTTCTCTATAATACAAACTGATCTTCACTGAGGTCGACTTCTACCAGCTTTTCCATTCTTCTGTGAAGAAGACTTATTAAACTGATAGTTCTGTAATAGTAACACGTCAGCAACTGCTGTCTTTTGAATTGGAATTACTACATTCTTCTTGAAGTCTGAGGGTATTTCGCCTGTCTCATACATCTTGCATACCAGATGGAAGAGTATTGTCAAGGCTGGCTCTCCCTAGGCTATCAGTAGTTCTGACGGAATACCGTCTATTTTCGGGGCCTTGTTTTGCCTTAGATCTTTCAGAGCTTCGTCAAATTCTTCTCGCAGTATCATATCTCCCATTTCATTTTCACATATACAGACCTTTTATATACTACTCCCAGCTTTTCCTTCTTTGCTGAGGACTGGCTTTCCATTTGAGCTTTTGATATTCATACAATTGCTTCACTTTTCTCCAAAGGACTCTTTAATTTTCCTGTCGGCGATATCTATCTTCTCCTAGTGATATATGCTTCTAAATCCTTATATTTGTCGTCTAGCTATTCCTGCTTAGCATTTCGCGTCAGTCTCAATTTTTAGACGTTTGTATTCCCTTTCATCTTCTTCATAAACAATTATTTCATATGAAATTAACCTCTGTATCTCCGACATACCTGAAACCATGACAAGAAAGTCCCGCTACGCTGGTGATATGGCCCTAGCTGTCTAAAACAAACAGTTCGAAGATACTGAAAACATGCTCACTGCTTACCAAAATAAAATTATGGGAGCTGATACCTAACACCACCAAAACCGTTGTTATCTGTTTTCATTTGAACAACAAAATGGTGGGATACCAGCTGAAGGTTCATATGAATAACATTGAACTTCTTTATCAGAAACATCCGAAAAATGTGGGAGTTACTCAAGATCATATCCTTCAAAAGACGTCATCAAAATGTATCCCATAAAATAAGTTCAAGCAACAATCTCATTCAGAGACTGTGTAGCACTAACTGGGGGGCATCAGTGTATTGCGCTTCAGTAAGGTTAACCACAAGCTTGTAAGAAAGATGGACAGCCAGATCAACGGTGTATGAGGATTATAAATGGACGTACGAAGATTATGCCGCTATATTCGCTCCCAGCACTTAGCCATACAGCCTCACCTTCCCTACAGAAACAGGAAGCCTTGGTGAAGAAATGAATATACGAAAGCAATGAACAGTCCTCTAGTTTTCATCCAACAAGATGCGCCAATGATGGAAAGAACTAAACTTTTCTCTAGAAACCCTTCTCCCCCCACCCCCCACTCTGAGGGATGCCCAACAACTGGTAGCTACTAACTTCAGCACTGTCACTCCAGAGATGGGATGATAGTGCCTTCCTCGAGAAGCATAACCGTGTCAGTCCACGTGAACTTCCACGACAGATACGGCAAATACAAAATTGTTAAGGCTTTCGTGGCCACTTGTTGACAAACTGCCTATTGGCTTCTGTCTCGGTTTCTTCGGCCGACGTTCATCTAATGATTTTTCTGACGTTTCGCCAGCACGAGTGGCTGGCATTGTCAAAGCTTCACCCTCCATTGCCGGTGGTGAACTGGAGCCGAGCTCGCGGGCGCAGACTGTATGTACCTGGCGCGCCAACGTCCGAGGGCTTCTCCGCGGTCATTTCCGGTGCGGTTCTCCTCTTGCTACCTGCGACGGTCGTTCGCTGCAGTACGGGAAGCCAGGATCCGTTGACCTTAAGGCTGTCCTCTTTCTTGTTCAAACTGTTCGCGTGTTTTTGTATTTCTACAGCTTCTCTGAACAAGCGCGTGTGATAGTGCTTCTCTACAGCCAGAACTTCCGTGTCGGCGAATTTTATTACGTGGTCGGTCTCATTGAGTGCGTGCTCTGCCACGGCCGATTTCTCCACCTGCCCCAACCTACAATGTCGCTTATGCTCGTTGATCCTGGTGTTCATGGATCGTCCAGTCATTCCGACATAAACTTTTCGGCATGTGCGTGGTATACGGTATATTCCCGACATTGCAAGTGGGTCTCTTTTCTCCTTCGCCGATCTAAGACACTCTTTGATCTTCCTTGTCGGTTTGAAAATTGTCTTTACGCCATGTTTGCGCAATATGCGGCCGATTCTGTCCGTCACTCTGGGAATGTATGGCAGAAAGGCCGTACCCGACATTTCTTTTTCTGGTTCCTTACTTCGCCGAGTGTTTGGCTCTGTTACACTTCTAATATAATTTTTGGAGTACCCATTGCTGCTCAGGACAGTTTCCAGGTGTTGCATTTCTCGTTTGAGGTGTTGCGGCTCACATATTCGTCCTGCTCTCGTTACGAGCGTACTAATCATGCCTCTTTTCTGGCTCGGGTGGTGGTTTGACAGTTTGTGCAGGTATCGGTCCGTGTGTGTCGGTTTTCGATACACGCTGTGTCCCAGGTTTTCGCCGTCCCTTGTGACCAGCACATCTAGAAATGGTAGTTTCTTGTCCTTTTCTACTTCCATGGTAAATGTTATGTTGGCATGGAGGCTGTTCAAGTGTCTTAGGAAGTCACCGAGCTGTTCTTCACCATGGCTCCACACCACGAAAGTATCATCGACGTACCTGTACCACACCTTAGGTTTGCAAGTCGCCGAGTCCAGTGCCTGTGCTTCGAATTATTCCATGAAGAAGTTGGCCACCACTGGACTGAGAGGACTACCCATGGCCCCGCCTTCCAGCTGTTCGTAGAAATCTCCATGTGAAATAGCTCGTGGTGATACATGCATGGAAGAGCTTTCTGATGTCCTGCGGGAAAATGGAACCGATGTGCTCCAGAGCGTCACTGAGTGGCACTTTCGTAAATAACGAAACAACATCAAAGCTGACCAAGATGTCGTTTGGTGCAAGTTTCAGTTTCTTCAGCTTCTCAATGAAATGTCCTGAGTCCTTAAAGTATGTGTCGGTCTTTCCCACGTGTGGCTGGAGCAGAGAGGCCATATGCTTCTAATAGTCATTGTATCTCGATCAACGCGAGCAGCAATGCCGCGATACGATAAACCGCAATCACGATAGGCTACATTCCGACCTTTATCAAAGTCGGAAACGTGATGGAAGGTATTTCTCCTCCTTACACAAGGCATCACAACAACGTTTCGCCACGCAACGCCAGTCAACTGCTGTTTGCGTAAGAGAAATCGGTTGGAAACTTTCCTCATGTCAGCATCCTCTTCCTTTCGGTTAAATTTCGCTTCTGTAGCACATCATCTTCGAGGAGTAGCAATTTTAATGGCCAGTAGTGTAGTTTCCCATGTACACTGGCTGCAGTAGCGACAGTTTAATTATAACCACCCTGTATATTACAGTGGCCAACGGCAATGCCACAATGGTGATACCAGTTCCCGTCAGATCACCGAACCGAAGTGAAGCGCTGTCGGGCTTGGCTAGCACTTGAATGGGTGACCGTCCTGGTATGTCGAAAGCTGTTGGTAAGAAGGGGAGGGGAGGGGTTGCATACAGCCATTGTGAGACCAATTGAGAAGCTATTTGATTGAGATGTAGCAGCTTCGCTCATGAAAGCTGACAGCGGCCGGGAGAACAGTGCGCTGAGCATGTTCCCCTCCATATTTGCATCCAGTGAGCCTAGCAGCTGAGGATGACACGGCGGTCATCGGTACCGTTGAGCCTTCCGATGCCTCTTCAGACGGAGTATATTTTTATTATAATATACTCCGTCTGAAGAGGCATCGGAAGGCTAAACTAATATGCTGCATCCCACTAACGATGAAATTGTTGTCTTGATGCCAGTACACTCGATAATTTTTTGAATTCCGCGTTGACAAAGGAAAATTTATGTGGAAATACAGCCTTATGCGAAGAACATTTATTTGGTTTCATTTGTACGCTCGTGTTTCAGTAGTTTTTGCAGTAACGCGGTACGAGTATGTGTCGACAGCAGCATCGGACTATGGACAGCAATATAGCCCTATGGACAGTATTACTTTTCTTGGTTCTTATGACTTTTTCTTGTTTGAACATATTATTGATGAGACATGTATGGAAGAACAAAAAACAAGTAATTGTAACAAGCATAAGTTATAACTGTCACACCAGAACACTTGGCTAAAGTGGACGGTGTTATTTTGTGAGATGTTGAATGTATACGTTTTAGTGACACAGCGAACTGTCGCAATGACACGACCCAGATTTCATCATCCCGTCGAAAATTAGGTTGCTGGCTTGCTTCAAAATCAAGACACAAAGAAGTTGTTGCTGAAATTTTTCCATAGGAAACCAATAGTCTTCAGTACGCATCACCGTTCTGTTCTGTCAGGTCACTGTGTAAGTGGGCTGCTTCTGTGTTGGCAGCGCAATGTAGCGCTTTGCGTTGGATCTCTGACTGCGCTTTCTTTGTAAGAGACTCTGTTGCTGGTTGGACTCGTTGTTGGAAGTCAATCGCCAGTAGTGTTGGGCAGTTGGAAGTTAGTCGCCAGCAATGATGGAAGTACTGTTGTGCAGTTGGAGGTGAACAACCAGCAGTAATTGATGTTAGATTGAGAAGTTAGCATTGATGGAGGGTAGAGGTCTGAAGTGTTAGCGTAGGCTAACGATTTGTACGTGTTCGACTTGGAGATTGAATATTATTCATGATTATATACCACTGTACTAGATGTCAATGACGATTTATATTCGTGTTTGAACTGAATGTCACATTATTAAGGTAAAAAAATACATTATTTCGTTTGCAAGAAAATCTTTCCTTTGCTAACCACATGTCTATTATTAGTTAATGGCTTTAGTAGTTAGAATCATTTATTTAGCTGGCAGTATTGTCGCTCGCTGTATTGCAGTAGTTCGCGTAATTAAGATTATTGTGAGGTAAGTGCTTAATGAAATTTGTAGGTTATTATTAAGATTTCTTTTTAGTCAGGGCCATTCTTTTGAATTAATTATTTGAAGTCAGTTTGTAATTCTTTTGAGCAGTCAGATAGCGTTGCGCTAGGATATTGTGGGTTTCAGTCATTCATCAATTTAAGTACAGACACACTCATTTAAATAAAGAAGTTTATACTGCTTTGGGGTTTATGACAGGTATTTCTAGCCAAATTTGGTCCTACAGCTACGAGGTACGGGACGCGCGCGCCAAACAACTCACAAGGCTCCCCTCCTTCTTTCCCGTCCAGAATAGTCACACTCGGCTTTAGTGCGGCGGTTTGTGGATAAATTTTCCGCGACCCCCGTGTAGCTGGCGCCATAAATAAAGGGTTGGGACCGCGGGAAGAGTTGATTCGCGTCGGCGCGCCCGGTCCCGCCTGTAATCACTCACGAGACTCTGCTATTTTGTGTATTATTTAAATATCACCCGCGCCAGTTCTCAAAGGCCGGCGCGCATCCATTATGCCTGACTGATGGAGGTAATTACAGGCCGGCCAAAGCAGCGCTCGCCCGCCATTAATTATTTGTCGACGTCGGTGTCTGCGGTGCCACACAAGACTGACACCGCCACGTGGAGGGCGCGTGTGCACTCACGCTCTCACGGCGGCCGCATCGCCCTGCCGGCAGCATTCCTTGACAGCTGATATCCAGCAGATTTCCATACGCAGCCCTCTATTAGCGACATCAGAACGAACCACGAACTCTGTACGCGAATCAGTTTGCCAGAAGCTCTTGTTGTTGTGGCTGTGGTACGATTGGTAACTTTGACGATCAAAAACATGTGATTCGCCTGCAAATTATTCGTTTGGGTGAAGTTTGACTCGGTCCACAGGTGTTGGTGGGATCATCGGTACCGACCGACAGCCGTGTCATACTCTGCCAATGACTCCATTGGATGTGGTATGGAGGAGAGCGTGGCCAGCACACTGTGCTCCCAACTGTTGTAGACTGAGGTGACAAAACTGATGGAACACCTTCTGATATCGCACTGGATCTCCGTTTGCCCGGTGTAGTTCAGCAGCTCGGCGTGGCTGGGACTCAAGCCGCTCGACGTCCCCTGCGGAAATATTGAGCCGTGCTGCCTCTATAGCCGTCCATATCTTCGAAATTGTTGCCGGTGCAAGAATTTGTGCACGAACTAATCTCTCGATTACGTTCCACAAATTTTCGATGGGATTCATGTCGGGTGATCTTGGTGGCTAAATTATTTGCTCTAACTGCTCAGGTTGTTCTACAAACGAATCGCGACCAATTGTTGCCCGAATACAATTATGAATACGTTCGTCTTACGTTCCACATTGATTTCTGTGGTTGTTTCACGCAGTTTTCATTGTCTGTTAGCACTGACAACGCAACGCCAACGTCGCTGCTCTCGGTCGTTAAGTGAAGGTCGTCATTCATAAAAATTTCGTCGCTGTTTGGGAACATAAATACAGCTCACACCATTATGGAGCCACCACGTGCTTGCGCGATACTTTGTTGACAACTGGGGTCCATGGCTTGCTGGTGTCTGCGTCACACTCGAATCCTATCAGCTCTTACTACTGAAATCTGGACTCATCTGACCAGGCCTCGGTTTTCCAGTCATCTGGGGTCCAACTGATACGGTCACGAGTCCTGAAGAGACGCTTAAGGCGATGTCGTATCGTTAGCAACGGCACGTCTGCTACTATAGTGCGTTAACGCCAAATTTCGGAGCACTGTCGTAATGGATACATTCGTCGTACTTCTCACATTGATTTCTGTTGTTATTTCATGCAGCGACGCTTGTCTACTCGCACTAACAACGCTTACGCAAACGCTGCTGCTCTCGGTTGTTAAGTGAAGCCCGTCGGCCACTTTGTTGTCTGTGGTGAGAGGTAATGTCCGTAATTTGATATTCTCGGCACACTCTTGACACTGTTGATCTCGGATCGTTCAATTCCCTAACGATTTCCGAAGTAGAATGTCCCATGCCTCTAGCACCAACTACCATTCCATGTTCCAGTCTTTCAATTTCCACCGTGTGGCCACAATCAAGTCGGAAACCTTTTCACATGAGTCACCTGAGTCCGAATGTCAACTCCGCCAATGAACTGTTCTTTTATACTTTGTGTATGCGATACAACCGTCATCAGTATATGTTCATAGCGTTATGCCTTTGTTTTTGTCACCTTAATGTAAGTTATTAAGACCTGAAGCTGTTAAGTAGCTCTTCAGTTGGTAACACGAGGCTGAGTGCCTCCCATTCCAGCCTTTTCACGAAGAAAAAAATCGCTGACAACTCCGGAAATGGAACCTGGGACCTCCGCATGGGAGACAGCCGCGCTGACCACTCAGATACGGAGACGTACATTTCTCGGGATGAAAATCTGTGTCAAAGCGTAGAAATATTCGGAGAAATAGGAATTCAATTAGAACTACGCTCGTGCCAGCTGCATGTACCTAATTTTTCATCTGTCTCATGACTAGTTTGATGCGGCTCGTCGCAACTTCCTTGTCTATGGTAACCTCTTTATCTCAGAATAACACTTATACCAAGCGTTCTCTATTCTGATATCTGACTTTTGTTACAGTTTTTGCACCTTGTAGTACTGTGGAGCCACCGGCCTTGCCGCAGTGGTACCACCGGTTCCCGTCAGATCACCGAAGTTACGCGCTGTCGGGCTGGGCTAGCACTTGGATGGGTGAGCATCCAGTCTTCCGAGCGCTGTTGGCAAGCGGGGTGCACTCAGCCCTTGTGAGGCAAACTGAGGAGCTACTTGATTGAGAAGTAGCGGCTCCGGTCTCGAAACTGACCTACGGCCGGGAGAGCGGTTTACTGACCACATGCCACTCCATATCCGCATCCAGTGACTCCTGTGGGCCGAGGATGACACGGCAGCCGGTCGGTACCTTTGGGCCTTCATGGCCTGTTCGGGACGAGTTAGTACTGTGGAAGTTATGCCGGTATGCCAAAACATTACGACAACATGATTAAGAACTTAATGGCCCACTTTTGGAACATATTACAGCAACGATTATGTGGAATGGACAAGTCTTTGGTAGTTTTCCAGAGGTATGTGACACCAGATGTTTATGCACAGATGTGTAAGTTGCGGGACGGTGATTTTCAGGTGCGGAGCTAGTGCCCGATAGCGTCCCAAATGCCTTCCATCGGTTTCAAATCAGGCAAGTTCGGTGGCCAATACAGCAACGTGAATCCAATACTATGCTCCTCAACCAACGGTAGCACGATTGACAGGCACAGCTGTCTTGTTGGAAAATATCATCACCATCGAAGCAGACAGTGCAGTTGCGCTGTAATAATGCTCATGTAGTTAACAACTGTCATGGTTCCATGAAAGTCCCAGTAAATGTCTCTTGTAGTTAACATGACTATCTCCACCTGCCTCCCTAACCCCTCTCTAGCGGCTTGTGTCGGTGGCGTGGTGTATGTCTGAAGCAGCCTTTTGCCTGGATAATGATATTTCCGGTCGAGACCATCGACCCAGTGCAACAAACAACGTGGTACATTCGACATGGTGACTCGTTTCCATTGTTCCATGGTACATTGTCCGTGACCCCGTAGTCAGTGCAGTCATAATTGACAATGTCGTTGGATCAACATGGAAACAGGTAGAGGTCGTTTGGTGCGGAGCCCCATGTTCAACAAGTCTCTCCAGACTACCTGTGCCCACACCAGCATTGCACTATCCTTATCACTCTGGTCCATCTCGTAGTCAGTATTTACGACGTATTCCTTTACTCGCCTCTTCTGCAGACACCCTACATTACTTATCTTACTAGCTTACTACTTCGCCACTAACAGTCAAGTGCCTCGTAGAGGGTTCATGTAACCACCCACATGCTCTCCCTCTAACGTTCCACTCTTTAACAGCGCACGGGAGAAACGACCACATAAATCTTTCTGTGTGATCTCTGATTTCTCTTATTTTATTACGATGATTATTTCTCCATACGTAGACGTGCGCCAGAAAAATAGTTCGGAGGAAAATTGAAATGAGCGTTTGGCGTCATTGGCCGGGAGGCCACTTACGGGACAGGTCCGGCCCCTTGCTGCAGGTCTTGCTACATTCGACGCCACATTGGGCGACCTGCGCGCCGGATGGGGATGAAATGATGATGAAGACAACATGACACCCAGTCCTTGAGCGGGGAAAATCCCCGACCCAGCCGGGAATCGAACCCAGGCCCCTTAGGACGGCAGTCCGTCACGCTGACCATTTTCTTTTTTTTTTTATCTTTTTTTTTTTTTTTTACAGGTAGTGGGCTGGCGGAGGCAAGGTGGGCAGGGGTCGCGACCCGAGGCCTGGCCACGATGTCTCCTCCCTCCCATCCTGGGGATGTGATGTGGTACAAAGGATGCAGTTGGTGTATTATTGTGATTTTTTTATATTTTATTTATTCATTTATTTTTAATTTTTTTAATTTTTTAATTTTTTTAATTTTTTTGTATTTTTTTAACAGTAAGGAACTGAAAACTAGTAAGTGCACTCGTTGGGTCGAGTTGGGGACGCACATAATTAAAACTATGCTAATAGTTGTAGAAAAAGGCATAAAGAAAGAGAGGAAAGTGCGGGGCGAAGGAAACCATGAAACAAAACTGAAGGGTGGAATCCATACCACCATTAACCAGTGCTACATCTTGCACTGGACGGGAAAACAAAAACTGCGAAGACCTTTTCGCACCGGGGACAAAAAGAGGAAATGGGGCAAATACTGCTACAGAGTGTGAGGGTCCACAACGAAACTCTCCATCTGCTGTATCATCCAGGTATAACTTCTCGTAATGATGAAAGTAGATCCCACGTTGTATCGTGTAGTGTTCTATCATCGTCTTGTAATCTTAGCTTCTCTTACCCGTCATGTTCCAGCTACGCGGAGGGTCGTGGAACACACTCCACAAAAAATTGGAAAAATATTGTCGATACTTTGGGTTACGAAGGATCTTGCAATGTCGTTCCTGCAAATAGTTCCAAAAGTCTAAAGTGTCCTTAGTGCCGTCTACATCTACATCTACATCTACATCTATACTCCGCGAGCCACCCTACGGTGTGTGGCGGAGGGTACTTATTGTACCACTATCTGATCCCCCCTTCCCTGTTCCATTCACGAATTGTGCGTGGGAAGAACGACTGCTTGTAAGTCTCCGTATTTGCTCTAATTTCTCGGATCTTTTCGTTGTGATCATTACGCGAGATATATGTGGGCGGTAGTAATATGTTGCCCATCTCTTCCCGGAATGTGCTCTCTCGTAATTTCGATAATAAACCTCTCCGTATTGCGTAACGCCTTTCTTGAAGTGTCCGCCACTGGAGCTTGTTCAGCATCTCCGTAACGCTCTCGCGCTGACTAAATGTCCCCATGACGAATCGCGCTGCTTTTCGCTGGATCATGTCTATCTCTTCTATTAATCCAACCTGGTAAGGGTCCCATACTGATGAGCAATACTCAAGAATCGGACGAACAAGCGTTTTGTAAGCTACTTCTTTCGTCGATGAGTCACATTTTCTTAGAATTCTTCCTATGAATCTCAACCTGGCGCCTGCTTTTCCCACTATTTGTTTTATGTGATCATTCCACTTCAGATCGCTCCGGATAGTAACTCCTAAGTATTTTACGGTCGTTACCGCTTCCAATGATTTACCACCTATGGCATAATCGTACTGGAATGGATTTCTGCCCCTATGTATGCGCATTATATTACATTTATCTACGTTTAGGGAAAGCTGCCAGCTGTCGCACCATGCATTAATCCTCTGCAGGTCCTCCTGGAGTACGTACGAGTCTTCTGATGTTGCTACTTTCTTGTAGACAACCGTGTCATCTGCAAATAGCCTCACGGAGCTACCGATGTTGTCAACTAAGTCATTTATGTATATTGTAAACAATAAAGGTCCTATCACGCTTCCCTGCGGTACTCCCGAAATTACCTCTACATCTGCAGATTTTGAACCGTTAAGAATGACATGTTGTGTTCTTTCTTCTAGGAAATCCTGAATCCAATCACAAACCTGGTCCGATATTCCGTAAGCTCGTATTTTTTTCACTAAACGTAAGTGCGGAACCGTATCAAATGCCTTCCTGAAGTCCAGGAATACGGCATCAATCTGCTCGCCAGTGTCTACGGCACTGTGAATTTCTTGGGCAAATAGGGCGAGCTGAGTTTCACATGATCTCTGTTTGCGGAATCCATGTTGGTTATGATGAAGGAGATTTGTATTATCTAAGAACGTCATAATACGAGAACACAAAACATGTTCCATTATTCTACAACAGATTGACGTAAGCGAAATAGGCCTATAATTATTCGCATCTGATTTATGACCCTTCTTGAATCAAATAATGCACTGCATGTCCACGAAGCCACGTCATTGCATTAGTTTTAGTGCGTGGGTAATACGTCTCATCCGGGAATAGGATAGTCTTGGGGTCGATATGATTCGGCGTTACCCGAAGGAAGTATGCTGACATTTGCCTCACTAAGTGCCACACTGCCGTAGACTCGCCACACCTAAGACGGTGTTCATCGTTGTCTTGAACGCCACAGCTCGTGCACGTGGGTGAGTCTACCACATGTATCGCATGTAGCCTTGATCTGGTCACCTGCTTACCGTCGACAGTGATATACCACATCGCTGTGACGTCAGCGTCCAGTGTTATGTGGTGAATTGTCCTCCACACTACCCGCCAGTTGACGTTCGGGTGCTTCCTCTCCACGACGCTATCGGGTCGTCCACGTTAGAGGACCCTATAAACCGCCTTTGCCGTCGCTAGGTGAGTCGCTGGTAAGGCAAGTCGAACGCAACTGAGTTGGAGGTATAGACACCGATGTAGAAGAGCGAGGAGGGGACGTGGTGTATCGGCACAGGCCGAGGGCGGTGCTAGTTCTTCTATTAACAAACTGGTCAAACTGTCCGGACGGCGGTGCCATAGTTTGACTAATTGCTCACAAATAGGGCGACCGCTCTGTCATGAACGTGATAAAGGCCAAGCCCACCCCGATCCGGGGGAAGGGTGAGAGTCTCATAGTTGATCTTGAAAAGCATTCCTGAACTCACGAAGGACCCAAAAGCCGCAAGTATACGGCGAGCTAACATCACCGGTATAGGTAATATCTGGGCTATGTGCGGAATGCGTGACGCTAAATGTGTGTTAACATACTGGGTCCTTTGGACGATGTCCAGGGCTCTACATCTACATTTATACTCCGCAAGCCACCCAACGGTGTGTGGCGGAGGGCACTTTACGTGCCACTGTCATTACCTCCCTTTCCTGTTCCAGTCGCGTATGGTTCGCGGGAAGAACGACTGTCTGAAAGCCTCCGTGCGCGCTCTAATCTCTCTAATTTTACATTCGTGATCTCCTCGGGAGGTATAAGTAGGGGGAAGCAATATATTCGATACCTCATCCAGAAACGCACCCTCTCGAAACCTGGCGAGCAATCTACACCGCGATGCAGAGCGCCTCTCTTGCAGAGTCTGCCACTTGAGTTTATTAAACATCTCCGTAACGCTATCACGGTTACCAAATAACCCTGTGACGAAACGCGCCGCTCTTCTTTGGATCTTCTCTATCTCCTCCGTCAAACCGATCTGGTACGGATCCCACACTGATGAGTAATACTCAAGTATAGGTCGAACGAGTGTTTTGTAAGCCACCTCCTTTGTTCATGGACTACATTTTCTAAGCACTCTCCCGATGAATCTCAACCTGGTACCCGCCTTACCAACAATAAATTTTATATGATCATTCCACTTCAAATCGTTCCGCACGCATACTCCCAGATATTTTACAGAAGTAACTGCTACCAGTGTTTGTTCCGCTATCATATAATCATATAATAAAGGATCCTTCTTTCTATGTATTCGCAATACATTACATTTGTATATGTTAAGGGACAGTTGCCACTCCCTGCACCAAGTGCCTATCCGCTGCAGATCTTCCTGCATTTCGCTACAATTTTCTAATGCTGCAACTTCTCTGTATACTACAGCATCATCCGCGAAAAGCCGCATGGAACTTCCGACACTATCTACTAGGTAGGCGGTTGTTGGCAATTCCAGTCCGAACATGTCGCAAAAGCCGTCGAAAGTTGTGAGCAGCGGTCCGTCGTATATCGTCTGTAAAATCAATGCCGAGACATTTCAAACTATCTCTGAGCTGTAAAGGGGTGACACTGTTCTCAGACAATCCGACTCCGATGTTCATCGGCACCGATTTTGCGACGTTGATACGACTACCAGTGGCCATGCCATATGTCGCTATCCAATTCAGTGCGCTGGCGGTGTCGTCACCGTTGCGGATGACAATCACCAGGTCGTCAGCGTACGCTTTACATCGGAAAGTGTGGCCTCGGAACGTCATACCCGTTAGTCGTTGGCGCAGGCCGCAGAGGAGATGTTCCATGGCCACAGCGTAAAGTAAAGTGGACAGAGGGCAGCCTTGGCGTATCGATCGAGAAATGGTGAGGGGCTGCGAAGGTCGGCCGTTGACGATCACCTTGGACGTCGCGCCACGGAGTAGTCGAATGACGACAGTGACGAATGGCTGTGGGTACCGCATATGTTGGAGGACCGCTTCCAAATAGTCGTGGTCCACTCGGTCGAAAGCTTGACTAAAATCGATTGCCGCCAGTGCACCCTTCAGACGACATGCCCTCGCCAGTGAGATCAAGTCACGATATTCACTGAGTGCTGTTTGAATATTATTGTCGCCTCGACGTTTGATCGGGTGAGATAACATTTCGTAAGGTCTGGCGTATCCGCGCCGCCAACAGTCGAGAAAAGATCTTAAAGTCGCAGTTCAATAGCGTCAACGGGCGGTAGTCCTGCAGTCGTGAGCCACCGGACGGTTTGTGAATAGGAATAATCATCCCTTCCACAAGGGCCACAGGGAGCGGCACGTCCGGGGATAGTAGTTCGCGACAGATGTCCGTCCATCGGGAGGCTAATAAATATTGAAAAGTCCGCTAAAATTCCAAGGGGAGGCCATCAGGACCCGGAGACTTGTTGACAGCTCCTTTTCTAATGGCGTCGATCACTTCTTCTTCTGTAATTTCGTCCACCAAGGCCGCTTCCATTGCCGGGGTGACGGTGCCATAAATCGTCTGAGAGACGTCCTCCAGTGCTGTCGGATCAGGGGTCTGAGTGGAATAGAGTTGGGAATAATGATTGTAGAACGCTGTGTTTATGTCTTGTTGCGTGGTGAGGCGACGACCGTCCTCCGTGTCGATGAAGCGTATCAGCGCTCGTTGGCGTCGTTTACGTTCACGAAGGACTTGGAACATTGACGGGCGTTCGCTCGGTATCCGATCCTGCGTCCTCGAGCGGATGACTACCCCCTCTAGGTGGCGTCGCATATGAGCGAGGATCTGAGCCTTAGCACGGTGGACCGCCGTTTGTCGTTCCGGAGACGGCGCCATAGCATCGCAGTCGCGCAGGACCCGGAAGTAAAAGTCGAGTGTATGTCTCCGCCAAGTAGCGTGGTCGCGACCGTAGGTTATCAACGTTCGCCTTAGTGCCGGTTTGGCGCAGTCCAACCACCAGCGGATCGTTGTGGGATATGCACGGAGCGAGTTTCACACGAATGCCACGTATCCTCAACGGCTTGGCGGCAATCCGGGTACGACAGGTGAGCGATGTTTAATTTCCACGGGCTGCGGCTTCTCCACACTTGTTGCCGCCGCAGGGTGACGGCACAAATGTAAGCTGTGTGGTCCGAGAATGCTGCAGGCCACAGTTCCGCATCCTGTGTTCCAGCGGCGAGAGAGCGTGAGACATAAATCCGATCGATACGACTGGAAGAGTGACTCGTGAAGTGCGTGAATCCCGGTCGGTGGCCGTGAAGATGTTCCCAAGTGTCCACCATCTGCAGGTCTCGAATTAGCGTCTCGAGTTCCGGGCACGGATTATGTCGTGGGAGTTGGTCTCTGGGCGCCAGTACTCAATTGTAGTCACCTCTAAACACCAGATGGTCGTGGCGGCCTTGCAAGAGCGGGGCGACGTCTTCCGCAAAGAATCGTGAACGTTCGCGACGTTTGTCCGTCCCGGAAGGTGCGTAGATATTGATAAGGCGGACACCCAGTACTGTGAGTGCCATTCCTCTTGCGCCAGGCAGAAACAGGATATCGTCCGCCACTATCCCTTCCCGAAGAAGTACAGCGACACCGCTGCCTGTTGGGGAAGCTGGAGAGACGCAAGCATCGTAACCGTACATGCCTGGGAAGTCGTCGACGTACACTTCCTGGAGAAGGGCTATGTCGATGGAAGCAGAGTTCAACATATCCTGAAGCAAGGATAACTTAGCGCGCGTCCGTATAGTGTTGATGTTTATAGTTGCAACGCGATAAGTTTGAGGTATATCCATAGCATCCGTGTTGGCCATCAATACCCTTGTAAGGCTGTCTCGTCACTGTAACTGATGGCGGGAAAGGATCAACACTGGTGGGGTAAAGTTCCCCCCGTGTCGTCCGACACGATGGGCAAGGAGTGTTCCTCACACTCGTCCGCCCAGTCGCCATGAAATACCATCGGCTGTTGGTGGCTGTTAGTGGCTGCTGCGGCATTCGGCGCTGACTCCATCGGCTCTGCTGGCTGGGAATCGGCAGCGGCTGTCTGCTTGTGATCCTGCTGTTCTGTGGGGTCGGAGGGGCTGAAGCCGTCACCACGGCGATCTGTTGAGTTTGATGTTACAGCGGCCTCTGTACCGCCGGTACCGTCGTCGGAATTTCCACAGTCCATGTCAGACGATCGCTGCAAACAATCGTCCGATGGAGCACGCCGCCGTCTCTTGTGTTTTCGCGGGGAACGCTGTTTACGGACGTGTGTTTCAGTATCTGAATGTGGGTGGATTTCTTCAGCTGCTCCGGTGTCTGGAAGAAAAGCCGCTGTCAGCACAACCCGTGGGTCAATGTCCATCCTGGCATCCACGCCTTCTTGCAAGGTCGGTCGGTGATTATCTTCAGGTGGGGGCGCCGTGGTAGAGGCCGGATCCTGTACTGCAGAAGCCATCACGGTCTCGCTATCGGGGGCGGCTATCGGACTAATGTGGTCAGCATCGGAAAGGGTTGCTGCCCGTGTAACTTCGGCGTAATTGAGAGGAAGGGTCGTCACCGTAGAAGGAGTCATAGATTCACCTGTCGGGATTTGAGTAAGCCGTCGTCGGAGACAATCCGACCGGACGTGCCCTTCTTGGCCACAACCAGAGCAAGTGCGTGGCTGACCGTCATACATAATGATCGCCCTACATCCGCCGATGACAAGATATGACGGAACATGTTTGGTCAGTTCAATTTTAATCTGTCGCACCCCGTTAAGAACGGGGTACGTTGTAAAGGTGGTCCACTTTTCGGCCTTATGGCTGATCACTCTGCCGCAGGGCTGGAAAGCCGCGGTGACTACGTCCGGTGGTACTTCGAACGGGAGATCGAAGACGCGTATCGTACGGAGGCCAAGCCCCGCGTGATCGATAGAGACCGCCCCAATATGGCCATCAGAATGTTTGAATTTAAGATCGTTCGCATGTGCGCGCACGATTCTGTTGCACACCTCGTCACTTACTAGCTTGACGTAGACAACACTGCTCGTGATAGAGAGCTGGATACCAATTATGTCTCGCGGTTCAATTTTAACGTCGTCACGTCGAAAACGTTCCACTTCAAAAGCTCGCGGTCGTGCATGATCGGGTTGAAAACTGATCTTGATGGTGGTTTGTCTGTATGAATGTGCCATGTTGCGTCGGTAGTGATGGACCCTAAACTAGCGACAATGCAGTAGTAAACAACTACGGGCACTCGCGACCGCGCGGACGGGACGTAAACAAGACGTCCTCGCCGCAGCGCTGCGGAAAGCAGACTGCCCATTCAGCTGTCGGAGCGGACAGTTCGGAGGAGAAAGTTCGTGACTGAAATTTCGAGAAAAGATCCTGCTCGAAGAAAAAACGTCTTTGAATGAATGCCACTCAAACTCGCTTGCCATAGCCGTGACAGTCCCTTCCCTATTTCATGATAATCATGACGAGCTTCCCTTCTCTAAACTTTTTCGATATCCTCCGTCAACCCTATCTGATGCGGATCCCATACCACGCAGCAGTATTCCAGAAGACGACCGACAAGTGTGATGTAGGCAGCCTCCTTAGTAGACCCATTGCCTCTTCCAGTGATCTGCCAGTAAAACGCAGTCTTTGGTTTGCTTTCCCCACAACATTATCTATTTGAATGTTTCCATATAAGTTAATCGTAGCTGTAAGCCCTAGATATTTAGTTCAATTGACAGACTTTAGATTTGTGTGATTTGTCGTGTAACCGAAATTTACCGGATTCCTTTTAATAATCATATGGATGACTTTACAACTTTCTTTATTTATAGTGAATTATCATTTTCTAGTTGGTTGTGGTCTTCTGATGACTTAACGAAACAGTAAACGATATGAGGGTCTGCTCAGATTAGAGATTAGGCACAGCAGTGAGCCCTAACAATTCCTTGACGAATGCCAGATATTACTTCCGTTTCACTCAATTACTTTCCATCAGTTACTAAGGACTGTGACCTATTTGACAGGATATTAGGAATACAGTCGTACAAGTTAGACGATACTCCCTATGCACGCAATTCGATTAGAAGTCGCTTGTGCGGAATGGTGTCAAAAGAAACATAGAAACATGGACTCAGTTTGAGATCCCCTGTCGATAGCACTCATTACTTCGAGAGAATAAGGAGCTGTTTGTGTTTCACAAGAATGATATTTTCTGAATCCATGCTAATTATACGTCAATAAATCGTTTTTCAAAAAATGGTTCAAATGGCTCTGAGCACTATGGGACTTAACATCTGAGGTCATCAGTCCCATAGAACTTAGAGAACTAATTAAACCTAACTAACCTAAGGACATCACACACATCCATGCCCGAGGCAGGATTCGAACCTACGACAGTAGCGGTCGCGTGGTTCCAGACTGAAGCGCCTAGAACCGCTCGGCCACACCGGCCGGCAATAAATCGTTTTCTTCGAGATAAATCACAATGTTCCAACACCGTATATGTTCCACAATCCTACAGCAATTCGACGTTAGTGAGAGGATTACTCCTGTTTCCTTTCATGAGTGAACTCTGTAACTTTCCAGTCCTTTGGTACGGATCTTTCGTCGAGCGAACGGTTGTATATTACTTCTAGGTAAGGAGGATTTATTTTCTAGCATTCTTCTATGACACCACATCTCAGAAGCTCCTTTTATCTTATTTTCCGGTTTCCTCACCGTGCACGATTCAAGTCCTTGTAACTCTTTGCAGAAGACGTACATTATGAGGCATTTCTCCCTTAAGTTAAGGATTATGATTTACACGATTACTCTCATTTTAGCGAGTAACGCCCGTTTTGCTAGCCTCCGTCTTGTATCTACATCCACACCTACCCTCCACATGCCACCTTACGGTGTGTAGTGCACGGTACTTGTAGCACTAATGTTCTTTCACCACCTCTCCTTTATTCACGAATGGTAAGAGTGACTGTCGGTAAAGCTCTGTATGTCGCTTGAATTTTCTTGGAACGGACGACCTGGAAATTGAAAACGATAGACCTCTCCATGATGCACACACTCGCGTCTAGCGACTGCCTCTGGAGTTTGATGACCGTCACCGTAACGCTCTAGCGTTCCCGTGCCGAAAAGCTCCACTCCTCTCTGTCTTTTCTATTAGTCCTGCTCTTTCAGGCTCCCAGACTGTTAGACACCACTCAAAAATCAGTTGAACGAATATTCTGTAAGCCACTTCTTTTGTGCGTAAATTACATTCCCTTAAGATATTCGGAATGAATCTCAAATCAGCATGTCAGTTGCGATTGCAGTGTGCACGGGATCATCGAGATTGGACCGTAGATCTGTGGAAACATATCGCCTGGTCAGATGAATCACGTTTCTTGTTTTACCAAGTCGATGATGATGTCCGAAAACGCCTTCATCAAAGCGAACGACTGCTCAAAACATTTGTGGGCCACGTGAATATTACTGCGGACCTCCTGTGTCTCTTCATGCTCCTTTTCTTCACCGACGGCGAAGGCATCTACAGCAGAACAACTGCCCGCACCAAAAGACCAAAGTGTGGCTACTACAGTGGTTTGTTGAGGGTGACAGTGAACTTATGTTGTTGTCTTGGTGACCAGATTCGCCTCATCTGAATCCGGTAGCACATTTCGGAACTACCCACGAACTACCTGCCCGCAATTTACAGGTATCGCGTGACTTGCGCGTAGGCATCTGTTGGACATACCTCCGCCAGCCCATGAAGGCCGAAGCAGTTAAGGCAACCGTTCTAGAGAAGGAGATCATCCGGCTTGGAGCCCCAGCCTGGCACAAAATTTTCCACGTGTCACCATTACATTTAATGCAATACTCGTTTGCAGCTGAGATCTCAAAATTTATCTTTCATTCTGTGAAGAATTTTTCGCATCCATGCCAGGCAGGATCGTTATTGCATTGAGTTTTGCACAGGTAAGTCAAAAAACTATGAAGCAGGTGGACGCAACGTCGTCGACGGGACGTTAAACATTTTTCTTCCAAACTTCTTCCTACTGCTTAATTCGTGGCTGCTGAACTTAACCTCGCACCACTTACGCTGAGCTGACACTGGACACAGTGTTCTCCCTTATTCCTGAAATCCAGAATCAACGTCGTCACAACAGTGACCCCGTTTTCATGTTCATGGTACCAGTATCTTACGCTAGAGGTACGTACAGCGAAGAGGCAAAACATTACGTCGATATAACTTTGGTCCAATTTTCCGGAAACTTCATTGCATATTTTCTTATTTGCCGGTATTCAGGCACTGGTATTTCCAGCTATCGTCGACTATTTATCCGAAGATGGTGAGGCGTAAAAAAGCGATGGAATGTGCAGGACATTGTAGTAGAGAGCACACTGCTTTGACACTGACAATCAGTTTTCAGCTCTGTAGTCTGAGGTAGGGCCGTGGTGGAACGACAATCAGAAACATCCAAACTTTTACCGACTCTCTTTCGGTATACTGATCACATTCTCATCTTGCAGGACACATCCACTGACTTTCCGCTCTGCGCATTGGAGCAACATTCCAACGGACATCAAGTATAAACACTTGCTGGGAAGGGCTAGGTTAGTAATACCGTTACGTCCAGGATCACGACATCATCCACCTGGCTGTGGAAAGAGTACTGCCACGGTTTGGTTGCAGAAGGGAGAAGGGGGATGAGGTTCGTGTGTGTGTGTGTGTGTGTGTGCGTGTGTGTATGTGTGTATGTGTGTGTGTGGGCGCGCACTCGCACGCGCGTAATGGCGAGGGAAATGGAGGAATGAAGGAGGGAGAGAGAAAAGGGAAGAAAAAGAGGGAGGTCAATGGGAATGACAGGCAAAGAGAAAAGCAGAGAAACGAAAATGCTTCTAGTCGAGGAGAAGTCTAGCGTAAGGTACTACTATGGTGGGACGCAGGGTACTTTTTGGCTTCACTATGATGTATCGAATTACTTAGCTCAACGTCATAAATGCTAATTTTTATTTTCTAACAAAGAGGGCACTTAATTTCACGTGGGAGCACACAACAGACGCTAGGTAGTGAAACTGCAACTTTTCAAAACATTTTGAATGACTGCTAGCCTACTTAATTTAACAGAGAGGTCAAATATTCCAAAGGACACTTTCTCCTATGTCTCCTACACAACAAGAATTCTCCTCTTAAGTGCAAGGAAACTATACATTCATGGCCAGTCTGCTTCTCCTGATACGTACTTCTAGTTACAAGCCATGATTGCATTAATACTTAGCGTGCGGCTGTCGTAACACAAAGTATTATGGCGCTTGCGGCAAATGGGAATGTGCGGCAGACGTGATATCACGTCACGCCAGTTATGAAGATTTTTCGCAGTGTCAAATGCAAATTTACGGGTCCCGCAAACGTCTGTCAGTCTGCAGGCTTCGTAGTTTTTGGTAGATGGTAGTAGCGAAGTCACTGGAAAAATTCCTCGTTTTTGCAACATTTGTCATCGTCTCTTGCTTCATAGGCGTTAACCGATCATTTCCCTGTCTCGTACGTTTTGTGTGGTTTTGTGTTAATTTTCTGTTCAAAATGTGCAGTGAAGAGGAGCAACTTCTACAGCAAATGATTTACAAAGTAATTGATGAGTGTGTTACATACGAAGAGAAAGAAATGTTTGATGAAGATTGAGATTACATTTTTATCGAATTATTTTCGCAGATTGCGTCGTTATGAAGAATTTTCCTGAAGGTAAATCAGGAATCCAGTCCGAGTATATGATTCCATTGAGTGTGATGTTGTACCGTATGTCTCTGTAGGTTTCAATTTCTGTCGCACTATACTCCACTATGAAAGCTAAATTTTGCTCCCTTCCTCTGATTTGTGTGTTTCTTTAGATTTAAAAGAAATTTAAACAGAAACATCACTTGTTTGCTTATCAGGGTATGTAACTGAATACTAGAACGCAAAATGGTTCAGTTGGCTCTAAGCACTATGAGATTTAACATCTGAGGTCGTCAGTCCCCTAAACTTAGATCTACTTAAATATAACTAACCTAAGGACATTACACACATCCATTCCCGAGGCAGGATTCGAACCTGTGACCGTAGCAATAGCGCGGTTCACGACTGAAGCGCCTAAAACCGTTCGGCCACAGCGGCCGGTTTATTAGAACGCCTTTTCAATTTTTTCAACAGTAATTACTACTCAATTGAAGTTTCATTTGTCGATTCAGATTTAACGCTAGCAATGCCAAAATGTTTGTATTTAAAGCAGGAAGTCCAATAACCCTAAAATGTTATGAAATTCCAATTACATATTTGTACACCCGAGTTATAGCTTCCGAAAACCGCATATTTTACTCAGTCCCTGGGTAATGACAGCTACGTATGAGACCAGAACCAAAAGCGTTATTCAAGTCGCAACAGAAAGAGATACTGCATGTTTCTCATTTACTTTGTTGTGGCGTTGTATTTTTTGTTGATTGCAATTTACTAGTGCTACTGTATCAGTCAACGCTAGCTACACAGAGGAAATCCATGGACACAGCTTTAAACACAGCGAAATAAACAGTCCGCTCTCGATGCTCCGAGTTTACCTCGCACAACGACATTAAAGCTCCCTTCGAAATATAGATCTTTTCATGCGAAATAAAATAAAATCAGCGAGGTATTCGCGTCGAATCAGAGAACGCGCGGTTTCGAGCTACGCAATGTTGAATTATTTGAATGAAAATTTTTCGGTCGCTGTCCGAGTGGCGTGTTTAATGCGGAGGTTTCTATAATGCATCGGTATTCAGGCACTGGTATTTCCAGCTATCGTCGATTATTTATCCGAAAATGGTGAAGCGTAAAAAAGCGATGGAATGTGCAGGAGACTGTAGTAGAGAGCACACTGCTTTGACACTGACAATCGGTTTTCGGCTCTGTAGTCTGAGGTAGGGCCGTGGCGGAACGACAATCAGAGAAAAACATTGTGTCAGACAGATGGCGCTGGTACAGGACTCAACCCCTCATAAAGACACCGAGGCTGACAAACGCGCAGTCCACCTCTGTACTACGCACCCAGATTCCTCAGAGACGCAGATTAGGAGGAGTATGGCGCCGTCGGCTGTACGCTGTTCTCTCGTTATTTAGTTGCACTGCGATGTGCAGAAGCATCCTGCTTTAGTTTGTCCTTGTACATGTATCCAGCGTAATTTGAGTTGACTATGAAGAGCACAGAGACACACTTTGTCATTCTCAGTTTATCTTAAAAAAACTCAGTTGTGTACGTCTGTCAGCCAAATGATTAAAAACATTACCTAACACGATGTATTATTACCCTTCTGCTGAATGTTATGACCATAAGAGGGTGAGTCAATTGAAAACCTTAAATTTCTAATAACAAACCGAAATTTCGCGCCGTTATCCTGTAAGTTAGTAAAGGTGCTACAAACAGCGTGCAGAATGGCCTGTAGGTGGCAGCATAGTGCAGATGCACACATACTGTAGCAGTATCAGTTTAAAGATGGCCGCCCCACTTGCGACTTGCACCAGGGAAGAACAGCGTTCTGTTATTCGGTTTTTGCGTAGTGAAGGTGTGAAACCTATTGAAATTCTTTGACGAATGAAGGTTCAGTACGGTGATGCATGTCTGTCACAGCAGCAAGTCTACGAATGGAGTAGGAAGTTCGCAAATGGTGTGACTTCAGTGGAAGATGCTCCTCGTCCATGTCAGGCACAACGAGTTGTGACTCCACAGAACATTGCAGCAGTTGAAGCCATAGTGAAGGAAAACCGCCGAGTGACACTGAATGACACTGCAACATGTTTACAAATTAGTCATGGGTCAGCACACCACATTGTGCGCCGGCCGAAGTGGCCGTGCGGTTCTAGGCGCTGCAGTCTGGAACCGCGAGACCGCTACGGTCGCAGGTTCGAGTCTTGCCTCGGGCATGGATGTGTGTGATGTCGTTAGGTTAGTTAGGTTTAACTAGTTCTAAGTTCTAGGGGACTAATGACCTTAGAAGTTGAGTCCCATAGTGCTCAGAGCCATTTTTGAACCACATTGTGCATGATATGCTCCAGTTTCACAAAGTGTCTCCAAGATGGGTGCCACGGCAGCTGACTCCTGAAATGAGAGAACGACGTGTTGATGCTTGTGAAGAACTTCTTCGGCGTTTTGAATGAGAAGGTGATGGCTTCCTTGCAAGAATTGTTACTGGGGAGGATACCTGAGTTCACTTCCACCAACCACTTTCTCATCCAACATTCTCAGCAGACCTTGCCCCAAGTGATTTCCATACGTTGGGAGCGTTCAAAGACGCAATGGGAGGAAAGAAGTCCCGTTCTGATGAAGAGGTACGCCATGCGGTGCAACAGTGGTTGCGCGGACTACCAACAGAATTTTTTTCTACAGGAATTTATGCGCTTTGTATGCGCTGGAGGACTTGCATTGGACGTGGAGGAGATTATGTTGAAAAGTGATACAGCTTTGTACCACTTCTGCACAATAAATAATATTTAAAAATATTTAAGGTTTTCATTTGATTCACGCTCGTACAACGTGAGTCATGAGGAAAGGTATATGCTCTGAAGAACGATACTATTGGCGATTCTGAACAAAAAACTTCAATTGAACATATGCCCTTTCCTTAATCGTATTCAACATACAGCTGTTTGAAAGTCACGGGCGTCGGTCCCATGACCTTCCTCACCAGCGCTCACATGTGAACACAACCAAAGTGACAGTAGGATCCGTAGCGTTGTCTTTACTGAGTGTTTCAATGCGCACTCCATTTGCGCACGGTGTACAACAGTGTTATTGCTTGTGACATTCTGTCCGGTCGGTGACACAGTAACTCACTGAAGCGTATCCTGGGCGTTGGATCGAGCACCTTGGAGTCATTTCTTGGCCACACAGGTCACCCGATGTTACTCCATTAGACTACTAATTGTGCTGTTGGCTTAAGAGCGAAATGGACACAAAGGACGACCTTCTAACTCGTATTTCACACGCGTATGCTCAAGTAAAGGACTGTGCGAATGAGCTCAGATCAGCAATACAGTAGCTGTTTACAGGAGGTGCAAAATGCATTGCAGTTGACAGTGGACTTTTTGAAAAATGTTACGTGAGGAAATAAAAATCAACACTAGAGATCTTTTGAAATTCAGCTCACCCTGCTCCTAGCGCTGTAGACAACGCTCAGGTTGAGGCGGTGTTTTTTGACTTCCAGAAGGCATTTCACACTATCCCACACTGCCGTCTAGAGAAAAAAATCGAGCTTATCGAGTATCGCATCAGATTTGCGACTGGATTCAAGACTTACTCGTACATAGAATTCGATACATCGTTCTTAAGGGAACAAAATCGACGAATGTGAAGGTAATATCCGGAGTATCCCCAGGGGGGTGTGATACTGTCGTTACTGTTTACAATGTAGATACATCGTCTAGTAGAATGCGTCCGAAGCTCTTTAAGGCGGTCCGCAGATGATGCGGTAGTCTATAAAGAGAGAAGCAATGTCAGAAGACAATACCGATCAGCAGAATTGATTGCAGAGGACTGATGAGTGTTACTGGATCTGGCAGTTGACACTGAGCGCACGTAAACGTAACATACGGCGCATTCATACGAAAACAGCTACACTATTGATCTCAAATTTCTGGACACAGTATCTACCGTAAAATAACTAGAAGTAACTATCCCGAACGATCTTAAGTGGAATGACCACACAGAATAAATGGTAGAAAAAGCAGATGCCAAACTGAGATTCAGAGGAAGAATCTTAAGGAAATGTAACTCATCCACTAAGGAAGTGGCTTATGAGGGGCTTTCTCGACCGATTCTTGAGTATTGTTCATCAATTTGGGACCCTCACCAAGTAGGACTGATAGAAGATAGAGAGAGAGATTTCGAGCGAAGCATGTTCCCTTACGGGTTTGTTTAGTCGGCACGAGAACATTGTCATTATGCTTAACGAACTCCAGAGGCAGATGTTACAACAGAGGGGTTGTGCATCGCGGAGAGGTTTACTACTGAAAGTTTGAGTGAGCACTCTCCGGAAAGAATCGGGCAACATATTAATTCCTTTCACATTCATCTCGCGAAGTGAACACCATAAGAAAATTCGAGAAATTAAAGTTAATACAGAGGCTTACAATTATTTTTCTGACGCATCATTCGCCAGTGGAACAGGGAAGGGGGGATTAGTTAGTAGCTCTGAAATACTCTCTGCCACACACCATTAGGTGGAATGCGGAGTATGCTGTAGATTTCTGTAGCCAATAAAATTGGGCATATTTTAAATGAAATGTTTTATTCGAATTAGTCTACAGTACCGCCACCTAAAATATTTACAATTCTTCATGAAACACCCTTATCAGGCAGATGTTCCTGCAAACGTGCTCTTCAACTACTGACTGATTCCATGTTACCTGTCTTGTAGGAATCCGCGTTAGAGGAGGAAATAAAGAAGGATTCGCTCTGGGCCTTTTCGCAAAATCATCTCAGCATTCACACGAAGAATATTCAGTGAACCAGAAGACTTTAAAATCGGGAAGTCGGACAGATATCTGAACCTTACTCCACTCGAATACGGATACATAATTATATTTCAGCTCGTATTGTACATATATTTTAGTTTCTTATTGTCTTAATTGACTCTAATTTTAAGACTAATTGCAACACCGAAAGACAATAGACAGAATGAAAGTCTTTTGTGTGACCGAAAGATCTGTGTCGCTCCTAGTTCTTTCAGTCAAGATCCGTCAAACTATGTGGATATACAGGGTGAAAAGTATTTAAAGCGACAAACTCTGGGAGGCTGTAGGGGACATCAAAACAAATATTTTTCTCTAATGTCATTTTTTCCTATGAGGAGTATTTAAACCGGTAGAGGAAGATTTCTCTGGTCGCTAATTAATTAAACCAACAAACACTTTTCCATTTTTTTATACCAAGAGACAACACATTAACACAACCCAATTTCATTTACATTAAATTTTCAAAAATGCCTCCATTGACACGTAAACAAAGGTTATACCGTCGGATCATGTTCTGTCTGAGACGGGCAAAAACCCCAGGAGTATCGTGAATTGTTCCTGCTGCTGCTACTATCCGGGCAACCAGATCCTCTTCTGATGCAACAGGAGTTGCGTAAACAGGATTGTGCCTCTAGCCCCGCACAAAAAAGTCCAGAGGGGACATATCTGGGGATCGAGTAGGCCATGGTACAGGACCACCTCTGCCAATCCACGTTTCTGGGAACCGTAGGTCCAGGAATCGACGCACACGACGACCGAAATGTGCCGGCTTCCTATCATGTTGGAACCACATATCTTGTCTTGTAGGGAGCGGTACGTCTTCTAGCAACTCTGGCAATGCTCTGGCGAGAAAATTGTAATAGTGCCTGCCATTTAATGGCCTAGGTAGCAGATACGGCCCAATTAAACAGTCCCCAACAACACCGACCCACACATTAACGAAGAACAGCGCTGATTGAAGGATCCCGCTCCACATGCTGCAACACAGCTTGCTTAAATTGCAGCGTTCTTACCGTGCAACGGCGACCCCGTCCAGGTAATCTGCTAAATGAGCCGGTCTCAGGCATACGTTGGTACACAGCAGCAAAGGTCGTATGTTGCGGGATACGGCGATTAGGATACTATTGTTGATAAACCCTCTGTGCAGCTCGTCCGTTATGGTGCGCTACGTAGTACACACCTACCATATCAGTGTACCCACTCCAGGCGTATCGCTCCATTAGTAAACAGAGACAATGCACTACTACACTGGTGGACAGCAGTTGCCTACAACTGAAGAGCGTAATACGCCATCTAACAACTGAAGATCGTAATACGGCCTCTAACAACTGACGAGTGTAATACGGCCTCCACTGGTTTAAATAATCCTTATAGGAAAAAATGACATTAGGGAGAAATATTTGTTTTGATGTCCCCTACAACCTCCCAGAGTATGTCGGTTTAAATACTTTTCACCCTGTATGGTTTCATCGCAGCAAGACTCGCAACCACCAAAGCGTGCAGTGTCGAAGGAGAGTCACTTTTAACAGGGCTCAAATGGCTCTGAGCACTATGGGACTTAACATCTGTGGTCATCAGTCCCCTAGAACTTAGAACTACTTAAACCTAACTAACCTAAGGACATCACCCACATCCATGCCCGAGGCAGGATTCGAACCTGCGACCGTCGCGGTCACGCGGTTCCAGACTGTAGCGCCTAGAACCGCTCGGCCACAACTGCCGACTAAGACTTTTAACAGGACAGGACGATCAATCTCTGGGAAATGTATTCGTCATAACAAATGGATATAAAATCAATTAAATACCGAAAATAATAATTAATTCACTATTATATTCAAGACGGCCCAGACACTAGATTAGCATTCAGGAGAAGTGGGGCTCAAATTCTCGTCTGTCCAGGGACTCTAATTTGGGTTTTTGAGGTTTCAGGTAAGATTAGGAAGGTTGCTTTCAGTACACTTCGGCCGTCTCCCTTCCCTATGCTCGTCCAACTGCGGCGGTGCGATGTCGACGGGACGGCAAACGCTTAGTTCATTTCTCGCAGCACTCCGATTTCCCGACGACAGCAGCTTCGATGGCTCAGCATGGTGCCTTCTGTAAGTAGCCCGTTTGTATGTTGGCTGCTCTGTGGACAGTGTTAATATCGCTGACAGCGCTCCGCGCCCTCGGCAAGAGATTCTGTGGTTGGACGGACTAGCAGTTAGCGAGTGGATAGGGAAGCGTATGAACATGATGTTCTTAGTCGAGACTCGTGTGTTGGTAGGACATGCACTGTAAAGTGAGATGAAATGATGTGTTTATAAGGAAATATGAAAGGAAATGTATGAGGATGGGTGTTGTTGATAATGTTTGGGTAGTGGAATTATTGACAACTATAAATTTTTAGAATAGGATGTCACATGAATAAGGTAAATTTTTCTAAATACATTGTTTGCTCTTCAACAAAATCTTACTTTTGCTAACTATATGACTCCTAGTAGTTAGAGCCTACAGTAAGAGAATCTTTTTATTTAGCTGGCTGTTGTTGCTACTTGCTGTAATTGATGTTGTTCGTGTTATGAAGATTTTCTGTGAGGTAAGAATGGGGTTTGCCCTATCGGGATTCGTGACTGAAATGAGTTTAGGCAATTAACATAATTGGAGGTAGTTTCATATTTCTTTAATTTCATATTTTTTGGATTTGTATTATTTGTTAGGATTTCTTGCAATTCAGGGCCATTCTTTTGTGTTACGTATTGGAAGTCATGTTGTCAATGTATAGCAGTCACATTGCGTTGCGCTTGTATATTGTGGATAGTAAATGACTAGGTTAAGTTGGAGATGTCTTTGTCAGGGAAAATTCTGTAGGTCAGTGATTAATAAAAAAATAATTAAAGAGGTAGTTTCACATCTTACTTATAGGGAGTGCGCTGTACAGGGATACTTCGAGAAGTGCGCCTTTGACAGGAAAGGAGAAACTGAAAACTGATCCGTCACTTTCGCTGTATCCATCGTTCAGTCTCACTGGGAACAAGACGCTAATGCGACCACTTCTAAGGATACAATTTCCGTCTTTGAAGTCCTTATTAATTACATGTAACTGTGACGTAAAGTCACGCAGGAGGAGTGCGACCATACTGCAAACCAACAGGATTGCACAATTGTTGTATTGGTCACTAAATAAGAAGCCACCATCTGATAACCAGTGACTTGATTAGACGCGTTTCGGTAGCTCTCATGACAGGGGAACCCGGTTAAGAAAAGGGCGTATGTTCGTTATTTAATGAACAATATTGCAATTGCTGAGTACTCCTATTGCCTTATCCGTAGGCCTAGACAACAGATATTGAATCCAGAAAGGCGTTACTGGGGTGGTAACAGGTTGATATAACTCCCACGAAAGTTTAAGAGAAGCAGAGGTAACTTAAAGATGAGTCCTTGGAGGAAATACAACGTATTTTTCGCGAAATACTGCTGGGTTAATTTATAGAATCTTTATTTTCTTTTTTTATGCTGTCACCGGCATATACGTCACTTAGGGATCATAAGATGCCCATTGGAGCACATACAGAGACAGAGAGACTGACGTGTGCCCTTCGTTCAATTCGCGAATGAGGTAGAAAAGAAAATCGGTAATACTGGTTCGGTTTTCTCTGCGCTGTGGTCTGTACGGTAAATATCCACTGAACAGCCAAAGAAATTGGTACTCCTGCTCTAATGTCGTTTGCGGCCCCCGCGACCCCGCAGAAATGCCGCTACACGACGTGCCATGGATTCGACTAATGTCTGAAGTAGTGCTGGAGGGAAGTGACACCATGAATTCTGCAGGGCTCTCCATAAATCCGTAAGAGTACGAGGTCGTGGAGATCTCTTCTGAACAGCTCGTTGCAAGGCATCCCAGATTTGTTCAATAACGTTCGTTTCTGGAGAGTTTGGTGGCCAGCGGAAGTGTTTAAACTCGGAAGAGTGTTCCTGGAGCCACTCTGTAGCAATTCTGGACGTGTGGGTGTTGCTTTGTCCTGGTGGAATTGCCCAAGCCCGTCTGAATGCACAGTGGACATGAGTGGATGCAGTTGATCAGACAGTATGCTTACGTACGTATCACCTGTCAGAGTCGTACCTAGAAACATGAGGGATCCCATATCATTCCAACTGCACACCCGCCACACTATAACAGAGCCTCCACAGCTTGAACGGTCCCCTGCTGACTTGGAGGGTCCAAGGATTCATGAGATTGTCTCCATACTCGTACACGACCATCCGCTCGATGCAATTTGAAACGAAACTCATCCGACCAGGCAACATGTTTCCAGTCATCAACGGTCCAATTGTCGGTGGTGACGGGCCCAGGCGAGGCGTAAAGCTTTGCATGACGAAAGGGCGTTCGTCTCCGAAAGGGTTTCATTGAATAGTTCGCACACTGACACTTGTCCACGGCCCATCATTGAAATCTGCAGCAATTTGCACGAGTGTTGCACTTCTTCTGTCACGTAGAACGATTCTCTTCAGTCGCCGTTGGTCCCCCTCATGCAGGATCTTTTTCCGGCCGCAGCGATGCCGGATATCTGATGTTTTACCGAATTCCCGATATTCACGCTACACCCGTGAAACGGTCGTACTGGAAAATCCACACTTTATTGCTGCCTCGGAGATGCTGTGTTCTATCCCTCGCGCGCCGAATGTAACACCAAGTTCAGACTCACTCAAATCTTGCTAACCTGCCATTGCAGCAGCAGTAACCGATCTAACAACTGCGCCAGACACTTGTTCTCTTACACAGGCGTTTCCGACCGCAGTCCCGTAATCTGTCTCTTTACATAGCTCAGTTCTTGAATACTCATGCCAATATGTTTCTTTGCCGCTTCAGTGTAGTTTTTCATGTAGATATAGTCTGTGTATAACCTAAGATCTATCTCCGATAGCAGTTTCAGATAGCTGTGCGGGTACCTTTGGTACCTCCCTCTGCCTGACCCTCCCCGCGTCCCTTCTCTGCTTTCCCTCTCCGTTATGTAGTGGCAGTGAAGAGATCGCAGAAACAATCCCGTGGTTGCGCGGAGAGAGAGGCGGTGACTGTACCGGCCGCTTAATCATTTCATGCCGCGGCATTAGCATGGTGGGATGCAGCCGTCGTTTGTATGCAAAGCAGCGCCGCCCGCTTCCTGCTTAGCGGCCGGCACTTTTTCCTTAATTAATAGCCCCCCCCCCCACCCCCACCCTCCCTGGAGACACTCCTCAGCGCTGCATAAAGCACCCGCCCATCCTCCCTGCTCACGAGAACACATTCACTGATGCCAGAATATATCTACAATGGCATCGACGTTTTTTTCTCGGCGTACGGAATATGATGCGTATTCCTCGCAGTTGTAGGAGTTGTGAGAGTGATTCGTGGCATTGCGACGTTATCGAAGGTCGTTCCGACAGCTACAATGTCTACCCGTGAAGCAACACTGCAGTGCATATTACAGTCGGAGATATCAGACTCCATTCTGGGATAGGTTCCATGTTATTAGCCGTGTTGTTGTGGGCTTCAGTCTGAACACTGGCTTGATGCAGGTTTTCACGCTAATCGGTCTTTTACAAGGCTTTTCATCCCCACACAGCTACTGCAATCTACAGCTGTCTGAACCAAGTTACTTTAGTCAAACCTCGGTCTCCGTCTACAATTTACGCTTCCCTTGCCTCCATTACCAAATTTACGATTCCATGTTGTCTGAGGCTGTTTCCTGTCAGTCGATCCCTTATATTAGTGCGTTTATGCCATAAATTTCTTTTTTCCTTAACTCAGTACGGCATCTCTTCAACATTCATCTTTAGCACCACATTTCAAAAGCTTTTATTCTTCTCTCTGTGATTTCTTATTCGTCCATGTTTCACTTCCATACAAGTCAACATTCCTTTAGAAAAGGCTTACTCGCTTTTAAATTTTTATTCGATGTTAACAGATTTCTCATTTTCAAAAATGTTTTTCTTGCTATTTTCAGTCTACATTTTATATCCTCTCTAATTCGTCCACCATGAGTTACTTTGCTGCACAAACAGACAAACTCATCGATTACTGTCAGTGCCTCATTTCCCAGTCTAATTTTCTCAGCACCAAGTGATTCAATTCAACTAGTTTTACTTTTGTTGATGAAATTATCCATTCCATTAATCTACTCTTCTAATTCCCTGAGATAAATACTTGGTGTTTACAATTAAACTGACGGAATTCAGAGTGCTTAAATCCGGGCTGTATACATCGCAAAACGCTGAAACACTGCAGGTAGATTCATAAGTCAGTGCACTCAACGCATGCGCTGAAGAGAAAGTTCCACTTTCTGCTAGATGCTGAAAATATGGCGCTATAAGCGGTTAGAATATGAAATATTTACTGTTTTGACGTCAGCATGCTTGGCAACGAGTTTTGATTTTTTTTGTGATGTGACTGTTGGTGTAAAGGGTTAAGAAGGTAAAAGTTTCCCGTACGATTATAGCGGCCATTGAAGAGAAGGATCGTGCACCTCTGCTTAAGTTGTTTCATTAGAACGGCTGCAATAGCAGCGCTGCATTGCAGGAATATCGCCGTCAGAAACAGCTGAAAAGACGGTACCATGTCAATAAATGGGGTAAGAATATGATTAAAAATTTAAGAAACAGGTGATTCAAATGGTTCAAATGGCTCTGAGCACTATGGGACTTAATATCTGTGGTCATCAGTCCCCTAGAACTTAGAACTACTTAAACCTAACTAACCTAAGGACATCACCCACATCCATGCCCGAGGCAGGATTCGAACCTGCGACCGTAGCGGTCGCGTGGTTCCAGGCTGTAGCGCCTAGAACCGCTCGGCCACAGCGGCCGGCTAAGACTTTTAACAGGACAGGACGATCAATCTCTGGGAAATGTATTCGTCATAACAAATGGATATAAAATTAATTAAATACCGAAAATAATAATTAATTCGCTATTATATTCAAGATGGCCCAGACACTAGATTAGCATTCAGGAGAAGTGGGGCTCAAATTCTCGTCTGTCCAGGGACTCTCATTTGGGTTTTTGAGGTTTCAGGTAAGATTAGGAAGGTTCCTTCCACACTGAAGCGCCTAGAACCGCACGGCCACACCGGCCGGCGAAACTGGTGAATTGGGTGGTGCAGCAAAGAGAGGGAGGCGCCCCGTTCCCCTGGCAATTGTTGATGATGTTGATGTTGTCATAGCCAACCGTGCAGCACATGCTTCAAATTCTACAGCCAGTGCTCGAGCTGTGCCATGGGAATTGTCTGTGCCCTGCTCAACAGTTTAGAGGATTAGACAGCGCACTTCATACTGCTATCCCTATAAGATTCAGAATGTGCACCAAATTAAGGCTCAGTGCCGTGACTTTGTCCTTCGTTTTTTGGCACGCATGGAAATGGATGACATGTGGATGAGGAATACTGACTGTACGGACAAGGCACATTTTACTCCGTACAATGCCTTGAATGCACAGAACTGTCGCATATGGTGTTCATCACATCCACAGGAACATCCACAGCACACAGATTATGTGGCTCTCTTGTGTGGTTTAAGTAGCTCCTTCATGCTAGGTACGTTTTTCTTCTAGGAGATGACACAACCAGGGCGCGTTAGGTGCACACCGGCACCCGCACGATAGAGGGACCTATTGTGCAACAAGTGATCCAGCTTTGCGAGTACGCGGCTATGGCTACACAACTATTTTCAGGCAAAATGGGGCAACACGACATGTCGCTTGAAAGGGCAAAGATTTGCTTCGAGAAACCTTCGATAACAACCACATCATCTCTAGGCAATAATATGTGAGGTCATGCTATCTAAAGACAGTCTATCAGGGATGTATCCGGACTATTCCTAATCTGATGGATAGTATACGACGACATATCACGCCGATACGGCCGATGGCTGTGAGCAGCTGTCGACCATGTCGTGTTACGGACGCATCATGCTCCAGAGTCGGGAGACCATACTGAACACATGTGACATATGAGCATATTCCAGTAAACTTGCCAGAAACACCGTCATCGTGTGTTTGGACGTTTATCACCTTTTCTGCTCCAACACCATAGTCTAACACAAATTTCTTTTAATTTTTTATTTTTTATTTTATTTAATTTTTTGAGTCATCAGTCTTCTGACTGGTTTGATGTGGCCCGTCACAAATTCCTCTCCTGTGCCAACTTCTTCATCTCACGGTAGCACTCGCAACCAACGTCCTCATTTATTTGCGGGATGTGTTCCAATGTCTGGCTTCCTGTACAGTTTTTGCCCCCTACAGCTCCCTCTAGTACAACGGAAGTCATTCCCTAATATCTTAACAGATGTCCTACCATTCTGTCCCTTTTAGTTGTCAGTGTTCTCCAAATATCCCTTTCCTCCCCGATTCTGCCCAGAAACACCTCATTTCTTATTTTATCAGTCCACCTAATTTTCAACATTCGTCTGTAGCGCCACTTCTCCATCTCAAACGCTACGATTCTCTTCTGTTTCGGTTTTCCCGCAGTCCATGTTTCACTACCATACAATGATGTACTCCAAAAGTACATTCTCAGGAATGTATTCCCCAAATCAAGGCCTACGTTTGATACTAGTAGATTTCTCTTGGCCAGGAATGCCCTTTTTGCCAGTGCAAGTCTGATTTTGATGCCCTTCTTGCAACGTTCGTCATTGGTTATTCTGCTGCCACATAGGAGAAAAGTGGAGGTCGGTACAGCTCCATGATCAACAACCATGGGGTTGGGACAGACAGCCTGTGCCTGCTGACGGCCATCGTTCATTTGTATTTCCTCCAGCAGGAGTGTAGGGGAGACAGGCGAAACGTCCATAGATTCGTCGAGAGCATCGGCGTCTGTACCGACTGCAGCGGGCAGCACCGCCACAGACGCGTAAGACAGGGGTGACACAGTGTGGGCCGCAGGAAGGGCGTCGTCTCTGAGCGGCGTCTGAACCAGTCTACGTTGGAGACATTGAGAACGGACATGGCCTTCCCGGCCACAACCTGAACAGGTATGCGGCTGGCCATCGCACATGACGACAACCTGTAAGGTGTCAGGCAAATCCAACACCTTCCATGAAAACCCTGACATGATAGCAAATCCGGCAATATGTCACATAGCTCCAAATAAATTCTGACATTAAATTAACCAAAGTAATACGATCAACGAGTGAGCAAATGGAATACCACAGACTAACATAAGAATGTCTAAATGCATGTCATACCTTCCCACCGTGAAACAGACACAGTTCCGAGGGGAGAAACGAGAACAGAAGCAAAGAGCGGGACAATGGGACACCCGCATCGCCGACCGCGATGAGGCCCATCCCCCAGCACATGTTAAAAGATGGAGCCCTCCAGAAGAATAGTATAGATCTAACGATAACACTAAAAGGGCCACACCAGCTGCAAGTTTTAGCATGAGACTATACGTGTCTCTGTTACGTAGCAAACATTAAAAACATTGCCCCACCACGAAAAGTATAACATTTCTCATTGGATAGACAGAATTTTTGTAGGCGGAGCTTAAGGTTAACATCGAGACGCTGATTGATCAGTTGAAAACACAGCCAGATACCTTTTTCTTAAACCAACTTCGGTAAACAGTAGTGAGGATAAGTTCGAGAGAGTTGCTACCGAGACGATGAGGTGCGTGGAGCTGCGTCGCCAGCCGCCCCTGACGCTGCCTAACCACCGACAAGGTAATGAACGCACGCGATGCCGCATAAGAGCGCATAAGGCTTCACTCAGAACTGCAGAAGTCTCATCTGTTACACTCCCTTTTTGCGTAATACTAGTGTCGATCGTCAAGTAAAGCTCATGGTGTTCACATTTGCCACTTGAAGTAAAAATCTGAAACGCGATGATTTTTCTGTTACATAGTTATTGAGAAGCCATTGTAATTTACGACAAGTTAAATAAGTAATTAAAGATAACTGAGGGTCACTGTAGACCATTTTGATAGTTTTCTCTTTTATGAAACTTAATTTAAACCTATAGTATAGATGTGATATGGCATAGGTCATCCTTCAATTCATTATAGAACTTGGAAACCCATTCAGGGAATATTCGTTCACATTTTTGTTGAACGCAGTTGGTTTTTATCATCCTGTATAAAAATATTTCCTTTTATCAATAGTACAATTTATAAACAATGTTTTGTGAGTAGAATAAAAATTCCAATGGTAAACTTAACTGATTTTTCGACGTTATTTTACCAGCTAACTAAAAATAGGAAAGCCTTGAACCCCGTCCACTAAATTGAGTTAGTATTAAGATTCTTCTGCAGGGAGTGCAGTGGAGCTGACGATGAAATCATTAAGTATTTGATTATATCATCACTAGTCTCACTGAACTCTTCTGAACTCTACATCTCATGTGTGGTCTGGCGTCTCCTTACCAGCAACAGGTCCCAGATTCGAACTACTCAATTCCCAAAAAAAAAAAAACCCGCTCAGTGCGTTGTTGCGCGAAAGTGGTAGGGAGACACGACTTAGAACAAACAGTCACCGCGCAGAATGTTAGAAGCCCTGCAGCCGGCAATAACCAAGTAGTAAGGCACATGTTTCCGAAGTTCAGTTTTATCTGACATACACCATTGAGGACTCGGTATGTTTCGAATGTCTTCCGCGTTTCAGCAACATGACTGACGACGTTGCCGTAAGGTTTAAAGTTGACCACCACAACGTCCGGCGGTACCTCAAACGGCAGTTCGGAAACCCGCAACGTTCGGAGGCCAGGACCAGCGTGATCAACCACAATAGTCAATATACACTCCTGGAAATGGAAAAAAGAACACATTGACACCGGTGTGTCAGACCCACCATACTTGCTCCGGACACTGCGAGAGGGCTGTACAAGCAATGATCACACGCACGGCACAGCGGACACACCAGGAACCGCGGTGTTGGCCGTCGAATGGCGCTAGCTGCGCAGCATTTGTGCACCGCCGCCGTCAGTGTCAGCCAGTTTGCCGTGGCGTACGGAGCTCCATCGCAGTCTTTAACACTGGTAGCACGCCGCGACAGCGTGGACGTGAACCGTATGTGCAGTTGACGGACTTTGAGCGAGGGCGTATAGTGGGCATGCGGGAGGCCGGGTGGACGTACCTCCGAATTGCTCAACACGTGGGGCGTGAGGTCTCCACAGTACATCGATGTTGTCGCCAGTGGTCGGCGGAAGGTGCACGTGCCCGTCGACCTGGGACCGGACCGCAGCGACGCACGGATGCACGCCAAGACCGTAGGATCCTACGCAGTGCCGTAGGGGACCGCACCGCCACTTCCCAGCAAATTAGGGACACTGTTGCTCCTGGGGTATCGGCGAGGACCATTCGCAACCGTCTCCATGAAGCTGGGCTACGGTCCCGCACACCGTTAGGCCGTCTTCCGCTCACGCCCCAACATCTTGCAGCCCGCCTCCAGTGGTGTCGCGACAGGCGTGAATGGAGGGACGAATGGAGACGTGTCGTCTTCAGCGATGAGAGTCGCTGCTGCCTTGGTGCCAATGATGGTCGTATGCGTGTTTGGCGCCGTGCAGGTGAGCGCCACAATCAGGACTGCATACGACCGAGGCACACAGGGCCAACACCCGGCATCATGGTGTGGGGAGCGATCTCCTACACTGGCCGTACACCACTGGTGATCGTCGAGGGGACACTGAATAGTGCACGGTACATCCAAACCGTCATCGAACCCATCGTTCTACCATTCCTAGACCGGCAAGGGAACTTGCTGTTCCAACAGGACAATGCACGTCCGCATGTATCCCGTGCCACCCAACGTGCTCTAGAAGGTGTAAGTCAACTACCCTGGCCAGCAAGATCTCCGGATCTGTCCCCCATTGAGCATGTTTGGGACTGGATGAAGCGTCGTCTCACGCGGTCTGCACGTCCAGCACGAACGCTGGTCCAACTGAGGCGCCAGGTGGAAATGGCATGGCAAGCCGTTCCACAAGACTACATCCAGCATCTCTACGATCGTCTCCATGGGAGAATAGCAGCCTGCATTGCTGCGAAAGGTGGATATACACTGTACTAGTGCCGACATTGTGCATGCTCTGTTGCCTGTGTCTATGTGCCTGTGGTTCTGTCAGTGTGATCATGCGATGTATCTGACCCCAGGAATGTGTCAATAAAGTTTCCCCTTCCTGGGACAATGAATTCACGGTGTTCTTATTTCAATTTCCAGGAGTGTATGTCCGTCAGAGTATCGGAACTTGAAAGCGTTAGCGTGGCGACGCACAACATCGGCACACGGCTCGTCATTCGCCAGCTTTATGTGCACAGTGGGGTTGAGGATTGAAAAATGAATGCCGAGAACATCTTGTTGCGGAAGACGCCATTCGTCCTGTATAAAACATTCCACTCTTTCGGTCGTTCGTGATCCAAAGGAAAAGTTAATTTAACTGTCGCTTGACGGTAAGACGACGCCATGATGGTCGATGAAGTCGGACTCTGAGACAAGCCGCTACGTGTAAGTAAACAAACGCGAGCTCGCTTGCTAGAAGCACAAAGGGCGAGACGAGAACAAGGCGTGCGCCCCTCACCACTGCCGAAGGCAGACTGTTAGTAATTCAGTCTTTTGCTCATGGTCACATGGCCCTTGGCAATCCCGTCCAGGAGATCAGAATGGGTGACTATTCCGGATTCCTTTGCCATCACATTTTTTTTCAATTGCAAGCCACATGTCCTGTGGTTACACGTTGTGTGCCTTTAATGCAGTGGTTTTCATTGCTTTCTGCACCCTCGTGCCATTGATTATTGCTAATTCTTCCATCCTTAGGGGCATTTTATCACTCGAAAGGCGAGAGAGTGCCCTGAACCTCTTTCCGCTCCTCCGCCCTCGCTGACAAGGCCTTTTTCAGAGTGAGGGTGACTTCTCATGCCGGAAGTCTTCGACCGTCAATGCCGAATTTTATTCAACATTTAAGCGGTTCGAACTGGGATCGGAGGACGTCCTGATTATTAATCAGAGGAGCTACCCATACACCACACGTGCAATTTCCTCTACAGCTTCCTAAATGTACACATTGAATAATATCTAGGACAGGCTGCAACCCTGACTCATTCCCTCTTCAACTATCGTTTCCCTTTCACACCTTGCGATTCTTCTTGTCCGGAAAACGTAATATACAATATTTACGTTTTGTGCAGTGGGTAATTTGCGTGGAGGAGTTTGGGTAGAGAACGTAAATTCTTATGGTAAATGTTCATCCAGATTGGATGCTACGCTCAGAGCTGGCCGTTGCCTGGGCAGTGGGACGGCATGTTCTTTCGCTGTGCACGTGATTGCAAACCGCGTCGCTAGTCCCATGGTTGATAACTGCTGCAAAAATAGACGCCTCCAGTGGCGTGAGTTGAGAACAAAGTCCAATAAGATCGCAGGGAGGAGCCACGTGGAACACGTCGTCTCATTGCCTTTGGGATGGTTTACCCTATCACTTAGATCGTGAAAACTTAGCGACTTCTGCCGCTGCAATATGTAGGTCCTCTTCGGCAAATAAAGCCGCGTGTTTGTTTCCTTGGAACTCTGGTCTGTCCTCCTTCAACCCTCAGACCTCCATGTGAGTCAAGATGGCTACCGCAACGGTCACCGCGTGAAACGGCTCCTGATTTAGATGTCGTTTTCTTAGGGAATAAGTTGTACTGACAGTCAGCTTTTGAAGTGGCATGAGCTTAAAGTGTTTAGTAGTGCAGTGCGTTATCGGATGAATCGTAGACTTCGTAAACTACGTAAAGAACATAATTAAAATTTTGAAGTGCGTTCGCTAGCCGCATACATGGAGAAGGGGCCGACGGTCGAGCTTGTGTCGAGTTCCGCCACCTCAACAGCCTCACCGCGTCAACAACGTCGGGCGTCATCACCAGTAGCTGGGACGGCAGCTGCAGTGGCAGTGGCTGAGACACAGCGCTGCCCCAGGATCTGCCAGCCGCCGGCTGCCTTCGCTGCCGGCCGCAGCCACGCCCACCGCTGGGGGCGTCAGTCGAGGCAGGCAGCCAAAACAGTGTGACTCTCTGCGCTAATAACTGAGGTTTGAAGACAATGCCATGACACAGCAAGTGACTGCTAGCGCTCCGGCAGCTATGCTAACGGTCGATGTAAGACGAGACATTCACGAACCATTAAATATGGCTGGGGAATCACCTGAGGAACTCTACGATGACATCGTCGTTTTCATTCAAGAACAGAAGGAAGTTCCCGTTGCTGTAACAAATGAGCTGACGAAGAAAGGGTCCAAATAGGCCATGTTTCCGTCCAGGTTGTTTGGATAGATACAAGATCTGCGAGAGGGGAATGAAAAATTACGCCGAGGAATCTCCAAGTCAGAGTCAGGAGCACTCAAAGACCGTGTTGTCCTTCTAGAACAGGCGGACTCCAAGCTGGCAAAAAAAGTGACTATGTCTATTCCTTCATACCTCTCTGGGGGACACCACCTTGAAGTAGCACTGTCTATGCAGGTAGAGAGGTTTGTGTGTTCGCGTGAAGCTGAGGGTTATGCCGGCTTTGGGAACCTATGGTCGGTAAGGTCAGACTGTGTCCCACAACGACCTGTCATCCCACATCTATTCCTTGTCCTTTGCCAAGTCCCCAATACCCAACCCAACATGTGATGCGATCCATGCTGAGAGGTGTGTGGCACATGGGAAGATGTGAATGGAGCCTCAGAGACACCAGGCGACCTCCCTGAATAATTAGCCTTGCATCGCGTGGGCTTTCCATGGTGTGGACCGATTATATTCCCAACTCTCGTGGGACCAAAGCGGACACAAAAGAAAACCGCAGTACTGAAGGCCAAGTTGAGACCTCAAACATCAGGTCTGGAACCGATGGAAAACATCCCCTCAGCTGAACATGGGGGCAGACCTGTTCACGAAGTGGGAATGATTACTAGGAAGTTGGACCAGATTAAGATCAAAGACTTGTCTGGGACTCAGAGGAGGCAACTTCTTAGAGAACAAAATCTAAAGGGAGGAAAAGAGTGGCTTCCTAAACAAAAGTGGAGGGAACTAAAAGGGCTTGAGCCCAAGACCTCCAAAAAAAGACTGTCCCAGGGTGAACGGGGGTGTACAAGCCCCTTCCACATCGCAGGCAGGCAGTAAGAGAACAAGGGAGGAATCTAAGACTCCCACTTCTCAGGATAGCGTATCCAGAAAAGCCAAGGCAAGAAATAGGGAAACAGACCTATAGTCTCAGTTTTTGGGATGGCGGTTATCCAGCAAAGCTATCCACTGGTCAAGATCACCTCACAGCAGGAGGAGCTCGCGCAGATTGCTCTCTTTGAGAAGATTGCGGGAGATTCTGGTCAAGGACCCAAATTAAGGAGAGTCATTTTGGATCATGGTGCTCTCATCTTTGTCTGTGAGGGCGTGGATACAGTGGTCTGGCTTAAGGAAAAGGGGCCCCTAATATCACCGAGGAAGAACGCGAAGCTGCTGGTAAAGACAGCGGCTGAGCTCTTCAAAACCACGAAGATATTAATCTGGGTGTCAAAACTTTAATGATACCTTTCCAGACACTCTGATTGAGAAAATAGGTTCTCAAATCCTGAAAGTCTCGACAGAGAATTGGTAGGTAATCAACAAGAAGGCTGCACCAAACGGCCAAACCCTTGTGGTGGAACAGAGAGAGAAGTCCCTGAAGGCAATGCAGGAACAGGAACTGAGACTATTCTTGGGGTTCTCGCAGTTTGCCGTCAGGGTAATCAAAGGCATCAGAAGCGACAATGGCGGCAAGATGGAGACTGAATGTGCTGCAGATAAATGTGCAACACAGTTACCGGGGCCACTGCTGCTCTGAGTTGTCTCCTGGAAAGACAAGAAGTGGACATGGCCCTGATTCAGGAACCCTATTTTTAGAAAGAGGGTGTATCGGGTCTCGGCGGCAAGCTGGTTTATGCTAGAAATATAAGAAAATCCAGAACGTGCATCTATGTAAAAAAAATGGACTCCCCTTCATTCCGACGGCTGACTTTTGTTCTAGGGACTTCGTGACCACCAGGATGTGGCAACGTGAGGAAGGTACCATGAGGGAGTTTGTAATAGCCTTACAGTCTGGAACCGCGCGACCGCTACGGTCGCAGGTTCGAATCCTGCCTCGGGCATGGATGTGTGTGATGTCCTTAGGTTATCTAGGTTTAATTAGTTCTAAGTTCTAGGGGACTAATGACCTTAGAAGTTAAGTCCCATGGTACTCAGAGCCATTTGAACCATTTCTTTGTAATAGCTTCGGCATACCTTCCTTACGAGGACAGTGCTCCTCCTTCTCAGGAGGTGAGGAGACTGACGGAAGCCTGTGCGCAACAGGGCGACCAACTATTGATTGGATGCGATGCTAATGCCAACAACTTAGTGTGGTAGGGGTACGGGGAGCGGGGCAGCACCGACACCAACTGTAGAGGTGAGTACCTTCTAGAATTTCTTCTAGCTAATAACTTAGAGATCCTCAATAGGGGCAAGGAACCTACATTTAGGAATATAAGAAGGGAAGAGGTAATTGACATAACTTTCAGTTTCACTTTGATGGGTAATTATGTAAAACAATGGCATGTGGCTTTAGAGCCATCCTCATCAGACCACATGTATGTCAAGTTTGAGGTTGAAATGGGCATTAGACAGACCATGTCCTATAGGAATCCCGGGAAAACGTACTGGGAGGCGTATAGGAGTAACCTCGACTCAAGCCTATCAGAAGTCAATGCTTAGATAAGGAAGTTTGAGAGGTAGCAGAGGCAGTGACCTCTGCCGTCATGACCTCAAACCATGACAACTGCTCAGTCACCAAGAAGTGCACGAATAGGAATGTATCTTGGTCGAACAATAGCCTGGAATCACAGATGAAACAGGTACGAAGACTGTTTAACCTTGCAAGAAGGAAAGGATGGGCAGAATATCGGGAGGCCCTGTCAAATACAATCTTGCATCTAAGCAAGCAAAGCAGGTATCCTGGAAGGTATTCTGTGAGGAGGTAGAGGGTACGGCTGTTCAGGCCAGACATCACAAAATCCTCACTAGGATATCAACTAATCCAGGAGGAACTTTAAGGAAAGAGTTAGGGGAGTATACAAGGACAGCACATGAAACGCTGGCACTACTCATCAAGACTCATTTTCCTCCATGTATCCTGACAGCCATCATAGACCAGGACGAGATCCCTGTGAGATATCGGTTTCAGGTATTCGAAGGGAGAACTGGGAATCTGCCAGAGAATGCGTTGACTATAGTAAAATCCAATGGGCGGTGGGAACATTCAAGTCACCTAGCCCAGATCGAATTTTTTCAGCGCTCCTGCTTAATGAGATTCCTATTCAAGTTATTTAGAGGTAGCCTAGCAGCAGGAATCATTTCTAACGTCTGGAGGGCAGTGAAGGTTGTCTTCATTCCAAAGCCAGGGAGAACTGATCATACCAAGGCCAAGGGTATGAGACCAATCAATCTGTCCTCCTTTCTTCTTAAGACATTAGAAAAACTGGTCAACATACATGTTAGGGAGAGAAGGCTAGGGTCCCTGTACACATAAACCAACATGCATACCAACCAGCAAAATCGTGTAAAACTGCACTCCACCAACTTGTTGGGAAGATGGAGAAAGTACTACAATTTCAGGAAACAGGTCTCTGCATCTTCTTGGACATTGATTATGGCAGCAGAGGTGCATGGCTTGGACACCACCATTTGCAGGTGGATTAGAGCCATGCTTAGTGGTTGAAACGTAGAAGCCACCATGATGCAAGAAAAAATGGTAATTAGCACCACCAGAGGCAGTCCACAAGAAGGGGTTCTGTCCCCTCTACTTTGTGGATCCTGGTGGTGAGTGAACTCATTGTAGAATTAAACTCTAGACAGTACTTTTGCCAGGGATACGCAGACAATCTTGTCATAATAATAATTGGCAAATTTTCAACTACAGTCGGAGCTATGGCTCAAGGAGCATTGAACATTGTGCAAAATTAGTGCAGGTAACAGGATCTCATGGGTAGTCCTAAGAAGACTGCTGTAACACCATTTACGAGGAAGCAGATCCAATACACGTATTGGAATCTCAAGCTTCCCGATGAAACTCTACGTGTGAAGGGGTAGTGAAATATCTAGGGGAACCTTGAATGAGAAACTACCGAGGACCTCTCACATAAAGAGCACCTGTTCCAAGGCGGAAGGTACTCTGATGAGTACCAGGGAAGCTCGTGGTAAAAACTGGGGTTCAAGCCCCAAGAGTACGTACTCGATATACGCCACGGTAGTGAGACCTATTTTAATTTAATAGTCATGGGTGACTGGAATTCGAGTGTAGGAAAAGGGAGAGAAGGAAACATAGTAGGAGAATATGGATTGGGGGTAAGAAATGAAAGAGGAAGCCGTCTGTTAGAATTTTGCACAGAGCATAACTTAATCATAGCTAACACTTGGTAAAAGAATCATAAAAGAAGGTTGTATACATGGAAGCATTCCGGAGATACTAAAAGGTATCAGATAGATTATATAATGGTTAGACAGAGATTTAGGAACCAGGTTTTAAATTGTAAGACATTTCCAGGGGCAGATGTGGACTCTGACCACAATCTATTGGTTATGAACTGCAGATTAAAATTGAAGAAACTGCAAAAAGGTGGGAATTTAAGGAGATGGGACCTGGATAAACTGACTAAACCAGAGGTTGTGCATAGTTTCAGGGAGAGCATAAGGGAACAATTGACAGCAGTGGCGGAAAGAAGTACAGTAGAAGAAGAATGGGTAGCTCTGAGAGATGAAGTAGTGAAGGCAGCAGAGGATCAAGTAGGTAAAAAGACGAGGGCTAGTAAAAATCCTTGAGTAACAGAAGAAATATTGAATTTAATTGATGAAAGGAGGAAACATAAAAACGCAGTAAATGAAGCAGGCAAAAAGGAATACAAACGTCTCAAAAATGAGATCGACAGGAAGTGCAAAATGGCTAAGCAGGGATGGCTAGAGGACAAATGTAAGGATGTAGAGGCTTATCTCACTAGGGGTAAGATAGATACTGCCTACAGGAAAATTAAAGAGACCTTTGGAGAAAAGAGAACCACTTGTATGAATATCAAGAGCTCAGATGCAAACCCAGTCCTAACCAAAGAAGGGAAAGCAGAAAGGTGGAAGGAGTATATAGAGGGTCTATACAAGGGCGATGTACTTGAGGACAACATTATAGAAATGGAAGAGAATGTAGATGAAGATGAAATGGGAGATACGATACTGCGTGAAGAGTTTGACAGAGCACTGTAAGACCTGAGCCGAAACAAGGCCCCAGGAGTAGATAACATTCAATTAGAACTACTGACGGCCTTGGGAGAGCCAGTCCTGACAAAACTCTACCATCTGGTGAGCAAGATGTATGAGACGGGCGAAATACCCTCAGACTTCAAGAAGAATATAATAAGCCCAATCCTAAAGAAAGCAGGTGTTGACAGATGTGAAAATTACCGAACTATCATTTTAATAAGTCACAGCTGCAAAATACTAACGCGAATTCTTTGCAGACGAATGGAAAAACTGGTAGAAGCCGACCTCGGGTAAGATCAGTTTGGATTCCGTAGAAATATTGGAATACGTGAGGCAATACTGACCTTACGACTTATCTTAGAAGATAGATTAAGAAAAGGCAAACCTACGTTTCTAGCATTTGTAGACTTAGAGAAAGCTTTTGAGAATGTTGACTGGAATACTCTCTTTCAAATTCGAAAGGTAGCAGGGGTAAAATACAGGGAGCGAAAGGCTATTTACAATTTGTACAGAAACCAGATGGCAGTTATAAGAGTCGAGGGGCATGAAAGGGAAGCAGTGGTTGGGAAGGGAGTGAGACAGGGTTGTAGCCTCTCCCCAATGTTATTCAATCTGTACACTGAGCAAACAGTAAGGGAAACAAAAGAAAAATTCGGAGTAGAAAGAAATAAAAACTTTGAGGTTCGCCGATGACATTGTAATTCTGTCAGAGACAGCAAAGGACTTGGAAGAGCAGTTGAACGGAATGGACAGTGTCTTGAAAGGAGGATATAAGATGAGCATCAACAAAAGCAAAACGAGGATAATGAAATGTAGTCGAATTAAGTCGGGTGATGCTGAGGGAATTAGATTAGGAAACGAGACACTTAAAGTAGTAAAGGAGTTTTGCTATTTGGGGAGCAAAATAACTGATGATGGTCGAAGTAGTGAAGATATAAGACGTAGACTGGCAATGGCAAGGAAAGAGTTTCTGAAGAAGAGAAATTTGTTAACATCGAGTATAGATTTAAGTGTCAAGAAGTCGTTTCTGAAAGTATTTGTATGGAGTGTAGCCATGTATGGAAGTAAAACATGGACAATAAATAGTTTGGACAGGAAGAGAATAGAAGCTTTCGAAATGTGGTGCTACAGAAGAATGTTGAAGATTAGATGGGTAGATCACATAACTAATGAGGTATTGAATAGTATTGGGGAGAAGAGGAGTTTGTGGCACAACTTGACGAGAAGAAGGGACCGGTTGGTAGGACATGTTCTGAAGCATCAAGGGATCACAAATTTAGCACTGGAGGGCAGCGTGGAGGGTAAAAATCGTAGAGGGAGACCAAGAGATGAATACACTACACTAAGCAGATACAGAAGTATGTAGGTTGCAGTAGGTACTGGGAGATGAAGAAACTTGCACAGGATATGGTAGCATGGAGAGCTGCATCAAACCAGTCTCAGGACTGAAGACCACAACAACAACAACAGTGAGACCTAGATCACTTATGGGGCTAAAATGCGGTGAAAAAAGGTAGAACAACACGAAGCTGCTAAGGAGCTTCCTAAGGTGCAGAAATTGGTCTTCTTAGCGATTACAGGCGGAATTAGCAGCACACACACTGCCAGGATAGGAACCATGCTGGACATGCCGCCATTACACCTGTGGGTAGAGATGGAGGCAGCAACTGGAGCACACAGGCAAAAAGCACACTGGCAAAAACTGGAACTCACTGGGGTATTCAGGATCTCATACTAAAATACTGAGTGAGGTAGACATAAGTATGGTTGGGGAAATTCCAGCCGACTATATAATAACTCCCAGCTGCTTCAGCAAACCTTTCAATGTAGTAATTGGAAGTAGAGAGCTCTGGGAGAATGAATTTCCGCACTATACTGGGGACATAATCTGGTTCACCGATGGATCGTAAACAGACCAAGGTGCTGGGACCGGGGTATACGGAGTGCAGCCAAGACTGGAGAGTGCAATCTGTCTAGGGCAGATGGCCACTCTGTTTCAAGCAGAAATATCTGCTATCATGGCGTGCGTGGAGGAGAGGGTTTTTCGGGGAGAAGACCAGACAGCGAGGTCATCGGTCTCATCGGATTAGGGAAGGATGGGGAAGGAAATCGGCCGTGCCCGTACAAAGGAACTATTGCGGCATTTGCCTGGAGCGATTTAGGGAAATCACGGAAAACCTAAATCAGTATGGGCGGACGCGGGATAGAACCGTCCTCCTCCCGACTGCGAGTCCACTGCGCCACCTCGCTCGGTGCGTGGAGGAGAATTTACGGTGGTGCTACAGAGATCGTAGCATTTTCAATTATTCAGACAATCAAACAGCTCTCAAAGCACTGGCAGCCTCTGCAACAAGATCAAAGATGGTGGCAGAATGCCACAAAGTCCTTGTGGAGCTAGGGGAAAGCGATAGGATAAACGTATCGTGGGTCCTTGGTCACTCAGGGATAAGTGGTAATGAGCAAACGGGTAGGTTGGCCAGGATAGAGGTGATGAACCATTTATTGGACTGGAACCTGTCCTGTCAACCAATAATGCGGTGATCAAAATAAAACTTCGAGACTGGAGAAGAAGACAGCATTTAGAATATTGGGATAAGGTCCAAAAGCAAAAACATGGCAAGGTATTGATGCCGAAGCCATGTTCTAAGAAAAGTCTCTGAATCCTGGGCTTGAACAGGAGAGAAATGAAACTCGTGGTTGGACTACTGACAGGCCATGGGAATCTCGAAAAACACTTACATACAATGGGGATAATAGAAGAAGACCCCAAATGTAGGATGTGTGGTTTGGGAAGGAAACCGCATCACATTTGATCTCCGAATGCGAGGCACTGGAGATTAAAAGACACAGAATATTCGGACCAACCAGACTTCAAGAAATTGTGTCAAGCAAAGCACTGGTAAAGGATCTCCTTGCACTCTTCAAGGGCATTGGTTGGCTTCACTAGAGATACAGGGAACGATACCGCACAATAAACTCTGTTTCGGTGCGGGCAGCGGCGGGCTTGGTCATTGTTGTTTTTGCTTCCCTGATAAAATCAAATCAAATCAATTCCTTCATATGTCGCTGTCGAAGCTTCGCAAAACCAAACTACGTTCAACAGCTAAGATACAGAAATCAGCAAACAAGAAAACCAGCACACACTTTCTTAGATCCATCGAGAACAAGTGCGCAAAAGATGGAAACAAGAAACTTACTGATGCAATAAATCCGAGGATAGAGAAAATAAGGATTAAATCGACCTGGACAGCCAGTAGCGTTGTCATTGTGGAATCGGAGAATGACGATAACTGTAAAACGCTCCAAGAGAAAGCAAATCAGATACATAGCATTAAATGTGAACCACCGAAAAACAAGAGGCCTCTACTAACTGTGTACATGTGACCAAGGAAGCGAACGACAATGAACTTCTTTAAGATTTTTTTAAAAGCTTAACTTGTCTGAGCATTTGAAAAAGAAGGAGTTTGAAGAAGACGTTTGACAGATTCCGAACGAGCCCCGACCCGAAAGAAAATATACGTCGATCACGTAATGAAAGTCACTTCCCGTGTTCGTAAGCTTCTGCTGCAAAAAGAAAACGTGTATGTCGTTTCACGCGCTTTGGGAATAAGTGATTACGTGGGTCTGCCAAAATGCTATAAATGTTAACTCACCTGGGAAAGACCGTGCAACTTATGAATGCTTTCAGAACGTAAAACAGCTATAACAGACTATGGATGTATCTAAAATACAAGCAAACGTAGTCAAGTCCATATCGAATCTATGTAAATCAAGAATCGGAAGAAATGTTACAGAGGAAACGGAAGCACAAGTCCCAATCGACAGTAGCTAGGAGCTGGCGTCGTGCCACAGCCCGGAATTTGCTACCTGTGATTATACTGTCAAGGAAATCTGGCAAACGTCTTCTTCAAACTCCTTCTTTTTCAATTCCAGTACCAATTATTACAGAGTTTATTCAGAAGTAGCATCTTGACTTCATGAATTTCATAGACGACATGATACTGCAGAAGAGATTACAGACAGCAGTTGCAAAGGAACATAGAAGACAGTGCCTTAAATGGGTAATAGCCCAGATAAAGATGTGTTGCATGATAAATGAAATTGACGTACAGCAGTTTTTTGCCAAGAGTACTAGTTCTGCAAGGTTCGCAGGAGAGCTTCTGTGAAGTTTGGAAAGTAGGAGACGAGGTACTGGCGGAAGTAAAGCTGTGAGGACGGGGCGTGAGTTCAAATGGTTCAAATGGCTCTGAGCACTATGGGACTTAACTGCTGTGGTCATCAGTCCCCTAGAACTTAGAACTACTTAAACCTAACTAACCTAAGGACATCACACACATCCATGCCCGAGGCAGGATTCGAACCTGCGACCGTAGCGGTCGTGCGGTTCCAGACTGTAGCGCCTTTAACCGCTCGGCCACTCCGGCCGGCGGGGTGTGAGTGGTGCTTGGGTAGTTCAGATGGTAGAGCACTTGCCCGCGAAAGGCAAAGGTCCCGAGTTCGAGCCTCGATCCGGCGCACAGTTTTAATCTTCCAGGAAGTTTCATATCAGCGCACACTCCGCTGCAGAGTGAAAATCTCATTTTGGAAACAGACAGTATAACTCATAATGAATTGTCCTCAAGACAAGAAGGCACTTCCTCATCACGTGCAAAGTCACACACGATGAAGTTCGCAAACTTCGTTCAACGAGAGACCACTTGAGCAATACCTGCGTGAACCCAACCTGCGTGGCTGCTGACAGAAGAGATGTTCCTGGTGCAGCAACGCCTGCAACGGAGGCTTCCCGGCTAATCATCTGTCCAATCCGACACCGCATCTACATGAGACTCCTGCGAAATAGCGTGAAAAAGCGACACTGCATCTCCAACGGTAGCAGACACCGACGCAGCTTAGACATCATCTGCACAGCCTTTCCTATTTCCACATAAAGTGGAGTGTGGTGACCTTGATAATACTGATAAGTACAAGAATCGAAAAACAGTGAAGAGCAGTGTAAATCAGGTTCTTCTATCAAATACAAAAAAAATATGTCCACCATTTCGAGCCCTGTTCAAAATAATTTTCAATTACACGCATACAAAATTTATAATAACTTAGAAGTTAGTTTGGAAGATACCAGTGTACTGCAAGTTGCTCTTAGCCGTATCATTAGAGTTGGACGTTCTAAAAGAAAATCAATTACATGTACGACCCCCAGGGCATTAGACCGGATTCTTTTGAGAGTAAACAATTTGCCAAAAGAGTTCAAACCATTATGTAACCTCCTTCGGCAGGCCTTCACGAGAAGAAATGAACCACACGATATCGATCATTTATACGTGGATTTTATAAAAGCACGTAGACGTGTTTACTTTGACCCAGCCCTTCTCTCACAATGATTCATCCAATCTCAGCAGTCTTCTACAAGCATGAAGATAGATATGTCGAGTGACTTGAATTACGAATCGAAACAAAAGTTTTGTCTTGGCACCACTTGTTAGGCACTGGTTAACGTGACGGCCGGTAGAGGTCTCACGGCTCCAGGTGAAAAACTGACTACACTGAAGAAAAAACCGGGTATGAATTTAGTCACGGTACGCAGTACTGTTGATACTGGAAAAAAAAGTGACGCCAAGCGGAAGAAGAGCGGGACTCAC